>NC_034409.1:148883226-148930590 GCF_002078875.1 Numida meleagris
TATAAATATGAGATCTATTCACTGTGAACCATATATGAGACAAGAATACATGTTGCAAAAAGCAAGGACAAGGAAGAGATCCAGATGAGAAAAAAGTGGCTCACGTAGTTTTTAGCACTAGAAGTTAATGAATATAACGATAATGGCAACAATTTATTTTCATAGCAGGACAGATATGGAACTTCTGAATAGACACAGACTAAAGACACTCCTCAGGTGGACTAGACATGTGAATCAGCAGTACATTAGTATATGGGGTATAAACATGGACAAAACTGTAGGGTGAAATGGGTGTTGCTGTGACCCAAATGACCACATTTTCTGCAACAAGGAGTGATTTCTTTGAGTAAAGTCTTGTCTGGTCCTATAGACTGCATGCCCACTATAGGCCAGAAGATACTGGATGCAATTCTGCATTACATCTTCTTGTATAATTTTCTTTAAAATATTCAGTTTGCCTACGTGTGGATGTTGTGGGTGATTCCAGTAGGCAGATAAGCACCACATAGTCATTTGCTCACTCCTGAAACTCCCAACAACTAACACATTGGTGTGCTATCAACATTGTTTTTCTCCTACATTGTGTCATATCATACCATACAATGAAGAAAATCAACTCTGACCCAGCTGAAACTGGCTGTGACACAAACCAAAGTATGATATGTGAATAAAATCAGAAAACAAGTGTTCTTGTGATTTAACCTAAAACATTCCTGCACATTCCCACAGCAGGATGTCTCACTTTATGTTTTCCACCGTAAGAGCAGATGTTTAATGTAAGTACTTATGTAGATTCCTTGTATAGTCAACAATCATGCTGACTGATTCCAATACACTGAAAAGCAAATGTAATGAAATCATCTCTGTTGTGTTAAATAGCTATCAAAATGCATACGTGATTTCTATTCTATGATTGGGACTGTTACATTCCTTAAATAATGTTGCAGGTGTTTTCTCAATAAATGTGTACCAAAGTCTTAATCCTGAGATAAATTCTGTTATGCCAGAATAAAAAATGTTACAGAAGCAAAAATGCAAGTTCTTTTTTATTAAAAATTATAATAAAAACACTAATGAAGTGTTTATTAAAATAGATATAACTCATTTTTCAAGAAATGAAATAGCTAGAACAAAACATGGAATATGTAAGCATTGAATTCTTCAAAGATATTGGAAACTTCTAAGTTATTTCTAAGCAATACTTAGATATCGAAGTGTGGGATTTTTTTTGTTTTGCTTTGTGTTTTTATTTCAATTTGGATCTTCAGATTGAGAAGCCTGTTAACTGAATAATACTTTATATTCACTTTATAGTCAATAGAAAAAAAGATTAAAAATCTCCAGATGGAAACACCACTTAAGATCCAAATTGCTTTCTGGAGAAGCTTCTCTTTCTGTATTGATTACATAAAGAGACTTAGTACTTGTCTAATGTCAACAAGGACAAGTCTGAACCACAACAGCTAGTTGTGTTATATTTACTGAGTTAGCTACATTGCCTGATTTTTCTCCTTTTCTTTTCTTTCATTTTTGACTACTATTTTTCCTTTCTCATTGTACAGATGCTACCTATGCAAATATGTTAACAATAACTAGGATTATGTATTGATTAGGAAGATTTACTAGAAATATTAATAAAGCTAATAAGTAAATACAGAACAGTCCTGTGGTTGTCTAAACTACTCTTATCAATTCTCT
Organism: Numida meleagris; assembly: GCF_002078875.1. Classification (NCBI taxonomy): domain Eukaryota; kingdom Metazoa; phylum Chordata; class Aves; order Galliformes; family Numididae; genus Numida; species Numida meleagris. The sequence goes on from NC_034409.1 coordinate 148,884,925, forward strand.
GTCCACTGATAATATACTTTCCCTTTCTATAGTCTTTTCATTATGAAATCTTATATGATAAAATCAGTGCCAAAGAAGTAGGGTTTTTCCCTTTTTGCTCATTTTTGTGGAGAGATACAATACATCTTTCTCACAAAATTTATTCTACATTTTATTATTTTATAGATCTGCTAAGGATTAATGATCTCTTAATACTTTTTTTTTAGATAAGCCTTTATTGTCTGGGTCAAATTTTATAAAAGGCTAGGCCACATATTCATTTGGAACAGATTCAGTCTTTGAAAACAGAAATTCTCCAATCCAGTTAAGAAATTCAGGAAAACCTACCTGGTATGATGAGAAGATTGAAATATATTAGAGACCTAATCTGTATATGTTGAATTTTCAAGGCAGACATCTTTGTTTGTTTAACTGAGTAGTTAAATTAAGCTTGACTTTAGACTCAAGAAATATTCACAAAATTAGGTTATCCTGATACAGTTCAACAAAAAGTGTATATGGCAATCTGCAGTTACCTATGGTTAGAGTACTTGGATAGTGGACATCCCTAAATCTTTGATGTTTTGGTCTCATATCCTAGAAGAATAGTTGAACCTATGGTCTAAAATGTATTGTAACACAGTAGTTCTCCTGTTGAATTTAAGTAACTCTTCAGTAAGAAAGCAAATATATCACCTTCCAAGAAACTGTGTTCCTTTCTTTCTGATTTTACTTAATTTTATTGACAGCCTCCAGTATCCACTTTATAATTTCAAAGTTTCATAGAATCATAGAATATCCCAAGTTGGAAGGTACCCATAAAGATCTTCAAGTCCAAATCCTGACTCCACGGAAGACTACCCAAAAATTCAAACTATACTTATGAATGTGTTTTCCAAAAGCTTTGTGGACTCTGGTTTTCTGCCTCTACCTGCTTTCTTATTCTGAGGGATGGAGAGCTCTTGCGCTCTCAGAAAGGCATCCTTAATGAATAGCCAGCTTTGCTCCATTCCTTTGTCTCTAAGGACAGCTCCCCAGGAGATCTTGTCTAACAGTTCCTTAAACAGCCAGATGTTCACTCTCTTGAAGTTCATGGTCCTGACTCCACTCTTTGCCAGGCCCACATTCCTTAAGACCACAAACTCAACAAGGGCATGGTTGCTGCAGCCCAGGCTGCCTCCAATTCTAACGTCTTTAATGATCTCCTCCACACTGATGAGAACTAAGTCCAGCAAAACTTTACCTCTGGTTGGTCTGTCCAATACCTGAACAAGGAAATTATTGGCAATAAAGTATATGGAGTCTCCTGGATCCCTCACAGCTCACTGTGTTGTTTTCCCAGCATTTTTCAACATCTTCCCAAGAGCCATAAAATCTTTTTTGATCATTTTTAATTTCCTGGTTGTGGTCTCATGCAACACAGATTGAAAGACCAGGAGGGGAGAGTAGCCATCTGGCTTTATCATACCTGATATTCTCTTCTTGATGTCCTGAATGCGGGTCCCTGGCAGGCAGCAAATCTCTCTAGAGAAGTTATCCAGGCAAGAGGTGAGCACCTCAGTGCCTCTCAGCAAAGAATCTCCAATTACTAAGATCTTTTGCCTTTTTTTAACATCACTGGTTGTGACTTGTGTCCTCGATTAGACCTTTCTATGTTATCACCCCTTTCTGGTTCTGAGCTGCTATCCATACCTTCTTCTCTCTCCCACACCAGAGCTTGAAATCTATTGGTTAGCGGGACTTTGGGGGCAAGGAGGACTCTTATCCTTTTTGCCCTGAGCAGAGAAAAATGCCCAGTCTCCTTCACCCTGCCTCTGTCAGGCAGGAAGACTCCTTATTTTCCTCCCCTGGCTAGGCCCCAAGACAGGGCTGTCTGTCTGCCTGTGCCACTGCACAGTATAAGGCATAAAAATCTCTCTCATGCTTCTGAATACATCTCAGCCTGGCTACTTCCTCTCTCAGCCTGGTCAGATGCTCAAAAAGATCATCAAGTTGGGCACACTTGCACCCACGACACCCCTCACCTACCTCAGTCCCTCAGGTGAACCCCAGATTCTGGAGTTCCATACAGCCAAAGGTCTGGGCAGCCTTCTCACTCCTCAGAAGGTCCATCTGGGTACACACGTCAGCCCAGAAGGTTTGTGTGCCCCCCCATCTGTTTTTCTGCTTCAGCCTGTCTGCCACGCTGGGTGGTCACCATGTTGGTACTAACAGAGAGCTATCCTCTCCAAGACCTGGATGAGAAGAGCAGCATGATCTACTTGCACCCCCTGCATGGACTGACCATGCAAAGTGCCCAGTCCATGCCCTTCTGACAAGCAACACCCTGTTTGCCCCCCCATTCACTGTGATCCTCAGTGGCTGTGCTCTCTTTGATGGGATCCCCCACCACATCCTTATCTCTAAACTGGAGAGACACAGATTTGAAGGGTAGACTATTTGGTGGATAAAGAATTGGCTGGAAGGTCACAGCAAGAGGGTTGTGGTCAATGGCTCTATGTCCAGGTGGAGGACAGTGACTAACAGTGTCCCCCAGGGATCTGTCTTGGGACGAGTTCTGTTTAACATCTTTATCAGTGGCATAGATGATGGGATCGAGTGCACCCTTAGCAAGTTTGCTGATGACACCAAGCTGAGAGGTGCAGTTGATGCTGCAGGAGGAAGGGATGACATACAGAGGGACCTTGAGAAACTTGAAAGGTGGGCCAATGTGAACCTAATGAGATTTAGCAAGCAAAGCACAAAGTTTTGCTCTTGGGTCAAGGTAATCCCAGATATGTATGCAAACTAGGAAATCCTTGAGAGTAGCCCTGCTGAGAAGGACTTAGGGGTCCTGGATGATCAAAAACTTAACACAAGCCAGCAGTGTGCACTTGCAGCCCAGAAAGCCAATAGGACAAGGGGGGATGGTTTTAAACTAAAGGAGAGAAGGTTTAAATGATATGTCAGGGGGAAGATTTCACTGAGAGGGTGGTGAGGTGCTGGAACAGGTTGCCCTGTTGTAGAGGTTGTAGATGCTCTGTCCCTGGAGGTGTTTAAGGCCAGGTTGGATGGGGCCCTGGGCAATCTAATCTGGTACTTGATCTAGCCATTGGCAACTCTGCCAGTGACAGGGGGGTTGGAATTTGGTGATTCTTGAGGTCCCTTTCAACTCAAGCCATTCTATGATTTTAACATTCTATGATTCTATGATATGATTTTGACAGGCTTGATTGTCCCCAGGAGCAAATTCCAGTGCCCAGACACCTTCTCAGTGAAGATGCTTTTCCTAATAAGAAATCAGATGCACCTTAATGCTATTCCCTTGGGTTCTGATTCCCTTGGTATCCAGAGAGAAGAGATCATAGAATCATAGAATCACCAAGGTTGGAAAAGACCTACAAGATCATCCAATCTAACCCTCCACCTATCACCAGTAGTTCTCACTAAAACATGTCCCTCAACACAACATCTAAACGTTCCTTGAACACCTCCAGGGTCAGTGATTCCACCACCTCCCTGGGCAGCCCATTCCAGAGCCTGACCACTCTTTTGGAAAAGTAGTATTTCCTAACTGCCCTCTTCTAGCTACAGAATCTGGCACTTGCTCTTGTTAAACTAGAATACTTTATTTTGCTAGGTTTAATACATCCAATATATCTTATGCTTATAAGATGTTCTCAATTTTTAGGAAGTTGAAAACTTCTCATGGAGACAACCCAGCTCATATGTGAAACTGTGTGTGTCGATTTTATGGGATAGTATTTCTTACAGTGGATGAAACTGCATAAATATTTGAATCATGGGTTTGCTAAACTTAATTGCAAACATTCTGCAAATACAACAATATAGCTTTGTTTGTGATTGCAGAAAAAATATTGATTTCACTAATCTTCTTTACCTCTAGTACCTGTTTAATTAAGTGTAGGAAATCCACTTAAAATAATCACTTCAACAAATATCAGTTTGTGATACTTGCATGATATTTGACTTCTTAAAAAGCCTGTTTTTGAGATTTAGATATCTTCTAGTGCAGAGGCTGTACCAAAGGACAATGTTAGTAGGCAATGGAAGAAATAAACCAAGAAGTATTGCAATATCTTTTCAAGCATTTTGTAACCTTGCTGATGATGTACATATGGATGTGTGGATAAACCTCAGATTATTATAAATTATAAGAACCAAGTCTCAGCCTTTGTCTACTACTCAAAAGGTCTCCCTTTTTAATGACAAAATGCCTTAATAATTTCATAGAATTATCTGACACAGTGAGGATTTGGCCCCTCCTAAGTTTTACTTATTGAAGACTAAGGTTCTTCAGTGATATCATACTTGAAGTTTTCACTTTCAGATTTATGGACATTATGGACTGGAAGAAAGGAACTGAGTAACAACAAGATCTATGAATCTACATTTTAATATTATATGTTGATTTTGGTTTTGGGATGAATTTTATGAGTGGTACATTGTATTGTACTGCATTTGGTTGTTTATCTAATTTGCTTGGATTGTTTTGCTTTATTTTTATCAACAGATATGACATGTACTTCTTCCACCCCACTGAAAATTAAATCTCTTATGACTTCACAAAATTAAAGGCTTTATCTTTATTTCCTTTGCTTCACCTCACCTTGCCTTGCCTCAGTTCCCCTCCCCCTCACTTTTTATCTTTTTCCTTTTTAACTGCATTTTTTTAAAACTGTCAAGTCTCAGATATGCTCAGTCCTGCTGCTGAACTTTAGATTCTGAAAAGACTCTGAAAAATAATTTATCAATAAAATTTTCTGTCTAGAAATAGAATAATGTAAGCACATTTAAGTGTCTGTAAAGCAAATGTAGTGTGAAATAGGGAGGCATTATAAATCTATATTTCTGAAAGAAATACTGCCAAATAACTTAAATAAAGTGGTATCAGATTTTCTACACTTGGATTCTGCTTTCTTTTTGTGGCATCTTTGTATAGTATTGAAAAATTGCATAACCTAAGAAAGCAGATATAAAAATATGCCTAAAGTTAGCCCTGAAAGTTCAGTTTCCTACCTTGATACTGACCTTAGTTTCTCTCACATTATCTGCCTAGTTCTACAGTTTTCAGGTATTTGGAAAGTTACTTTGCCTCAGTCCTACTATAGCCATTGTTATGGATTTTACATTTTAAATTCTACAGTGCAAGCATGGCAGAAGTAATTTTCTTCTGTGACTCCTGAAGATAGAAATGAAAAAAAATATACCTGTAATTGAAAGCATTATGCCAGCTGTGCTGAGAGTGGTTTAACAGAAAGTCACTGTTGTTCATTTTTATACTTTTAAAGCATATGTAGAATATCTCCTAATAATTTAAACTATTTCTATGTGTAGAATTTACTTGCTAATTTCAGGTTCATGTTTTCTACTTGTCTGCTTGTTTTAATATTGATGCATTCTGAGGTCTGAGGACAGAAACCACAGAAGAAAGAGAGAAAAATTGATTGCATCATCTCCCTTAGTGATGTCAGAAGCTGAAATATACCTCAGTATATCATTCTTGTTCATATAATATTGTCATATTTAAAGTATATTTATAACAATAACAAGGTTTTTTCAACTAGTTATTTGACAAGACTAAGTATTCAGTCTGGTCTTCACTACTAGGTGTAAACCATTATATATTTCACTGTTTTATTTAAAAAATGTAAGTAAGACAAAGATAAGAAACTGTAGACTGTTTACTTTTACATCAGATTTCCACCTATCTACACTCTGTCCAGCTTTTGTCTTCATAATGTTCCAGCTTCATTCAACTTGCTGAGGCAGACTGATTTTTTTCCATGATCTGTATGTTAAGACTGCTTTAAGCATGTGGAAGATGCAGTTTCAACCTTTCTCAGTATCAGAAGATTTTAGTATCCAATTCTTTAATTTCCATTAATCTATTAACTAAAAAGTAGTCACAAGCTTGGCTGTTGCCCTAACTGCATCAAGATTTTTGGCCAACCCCAATTTAAACATTGGCATCTATCTATCCAAAACATCTATGTGTGACTACAGTTAGATATTCAGGGAGATTTCAAGTTACATTAAAAAAAGATCTCATGAAATTAGAGGCTTAGATTTAGGAAGTCTTGTAAAGAAGACAGATTAGATTGTTAGTTTGGATTCAGTCATCTAAAACCCATCCTAAACTGAATGGTGTTTGAACAGACTGGAACCTTGAACTGTTAAATGGCAGAATTACTTTAAGTCAAATGTGTTAATAGCTGTCCAAGTTGAAAAAAAAAAAATCATGATAACTAGCCTTCTTCCATCTTTAATAGATCATTGCAGCATGAAAATTAAACTGCTGTTTTATTCTCTGTCATGTATGGTATTCACAATTTGACATCAGTATTTCTTAAAGTAATATCTTCCGTTTTTTTCCCTGTTATTCTGAGGAAAGAGGGAGATGACTGATGCATTTATAAATAATATGGACTAAAACCCCATCCTCAAATGTCTATATCAATAACAGAAAATCCATACCTTTCAGATATATAGTTTTAAATGTTTCTTTGGAAAAAGTAATGAAAAGAGATTGTCATTTTTAGATAATTCAAATTTAAAAATAATTGTAATGAACTGTCATATTACACAAAGCACAGGAATAATGAAGAGAATAACCTTACAGTTTCTGAAAATAGGTCTTAAAGAGTGTGCTGTCAATCAGTGTTTTGATTTATTTATTTTTCAAAAATTCAGATTATGAGTCATACTTTTTCTTAATTCTTCCTAACTTCAAAAGGATATGGAGCATATTTTACAAAAAGACAGGAAATATAGAAAACAGCATCATAAGCAGGTACAGTGAAAGTAAATTCCTTAGCTTATGTAGTAGTATACAATGTGTATTCTTGGGCTGAATTCTTGTCACCTGTCTTTGGCCATAGAATTGTTTAGTATTATTGTAGTTTAACCTGATAGACAGCTAAACACCACACAGCCATTCACTCATTCGCCTCCGAAGTGGGATGATGAACATAAATTAAAAAGGAAAGTGGAAGAATTTTTTAGTTAAAGACAATTTGATAAGAATGAAAAGAAAAAAAAAAGTAAAAGAAATGAAAGAAAGAAAAAGGAATTAAGTTTGGGGGTGAGGGGTGAGGAGAAAAATAACAATAAGAACAAAAAAAATGAACAAAGCAAGTGATGTATAGTGCAATTCCTTATCACCCATTGGTGGATGGTAAATCCCCAAGCAGCAGATATTCCCACTCAGACAACTTCCCACAGATTTTTGTTCGGCATGATATCATATGGTATGGAATATCTTGTTGGCCAGTTTTGGTCAGTTATCTTGGCTCTGTCTCCTCCCAGCTCCTTGTGCACCCCCAGCCTCCTCACTGGCAGAGTAGCATGAGAAAGCTGAAGAATCCTTACTTTAGTATAAGCACTGATCAAGAGCATCTAAAACATCAGTGTGTTATCAGCATTATTTTCATACTAAATCCTAAACGCAGTACCCTATCAGCTACTAGGAAGAAAATTAACTCAATCCCATCCTAAACCAGGATAATATCCACCTCTTGTTCTGTACAGTCTACATGATGTTCAGGTCTTACACTTTCCAACACATCCTAATTGATTATCACCACCCTTTCTGTCCTTTGATATACATACAGAGATATCACCCCCTTAGTCTATGGGCCATCCCTTAAGAAGGTCATTAAAATGAGCCTTTAAAATGTCAAATGAGTTCATTTCAGTCCATGATATTGGGCTCACTTTGCCACAACAGTCCTGTTCCATGCTGAAGCCAGCTCTGCTTGTACCACCATTGCACTGCCCAATTTAATCAAAATTTATTCCTCATTAATCTGGGTGACTCTTAGTGTAATAGCATTGATATGATATACAGCAACCGTAGTAGAGATGATATACAGTGTTATATAGCAATTAGAAGTGTAGAATTCAAATCATTCACTATTCTCACCGAACATCAAATCTCCTTGAGGTACATAATCAGACTTCCCATCCTTCCAGCCATCAAAATGATTCATTGCTGTAGCATCTGGGAGACTGAAGGTGATCACTGCATAAGAGCATGCGATACAGTACGCAGTTGAAGAGCACTTGGGAACTGCACAAGTCTTGCACAAGACTTATTTTGGGATGATTAGTGGAGGAATCAAAGGCAGGAAAAGCCATGGATTTAGGTGATATGAAGGAGGAACAACTGCAGGAAAATAGAGAAAAAGGAATTAAAAGAGGTAGGAATGGGTAGGAAATAAAAAGTTTGCTGGTAGGCACACTTGTCTCCGTATGTCTTCTGCCTGATCAGCACAGTCTCATCTTCTTATTAAACTCCATTTCTAGCCACTCTTCCCAGGTGAAGGATTCACAGTTTGATGGGAATGTGTCTAAATGGAGATCTGAGTGCCAGCAACTGAAGTCAGACCACAGGTTGGAGGATCCAACTTTGAGCAAGCAATTGAAAAAAAATAAGTTAGTGGACTTAATTATCAATAATTGGAGTAGGACCTTGGATCACAAGGGACCATGTCTTTGTAATGCCAGCAATTGGAGTAAATGCAGATGTGTATGTGAGTGTGGAAGCACTAGCAACCTTCAAGATGGATTATCCACTAAATAAGTAGACTGGCCGGCAAACTTTGAGGCTGTATGTGTGTCTAACAGCAAGACCACAGGAGTACCAAGCCACCAGACAGACTAAATGAATCTCAGTTAACTGCTGAAGAGACCTTAGAATCTAGGGATTTTTAGGAGAAAGACCGACTGGTGTCTATGTTTCTAAGGGCAGGGCCTGGCTGTGGCCTCATGGTCTGACATGTCCAGGTACAAGCAGTTGGGAAGACAGAGATCCAGGGTCAGCTACTCATATCAGCTACTGATTCACATTCTACATATATACATATGTGTGTGTATTACTAGCAGACCTACATCCTGCTTAACCAGGGAGGAGAACAGGCTGAGGCCATTGGTTCTGTCAAGTTTTTTGTGAGAGATCTGTATCTGCCTGTGATCTGTCCGGACAGTCACATGTAAATGTATACAGGTGGGTGAATACATATGTTCTGTGTATGCATGCCTATTGGTACTATGTCGTAAGCTAGGTTGGATCTAGGTTCATGAAGTTGCAGCAACCTCTTATTTAACATATCATAATCAATATTTTAAAATATTCTTAGTACCAAAAGATAGTAATATCACTAAAATTTACAGAGAAAATACAAGTAACTACAGACAGATGAGGAAATATCTCTTATTGGGGAAGTTAACAAAAAATACTCAAAAGGATAGGAGTATGACCCTGACTTAATAGTTGGATCCCAAGAAAAAGTCAAGATACCATCAATAGAATCTACCTGCTCCTTGTAAACCTAGCAGAGTTCTTTGAAGAAGTCATCAAGTGAACAGATAGCAAAGATCAGGTCTAAAAAATCACCTAGAGCTTCTGAAAGGAAATAGACACGGGCCATTGTGAAAAATTCTTAAAGATCATTTAAAAAATAGGAAATAGGATGCAGGATAATATGAATACTTAAAAATTTTTTTGTGTGTGTGTGTCTAGCTGCTCCCTATTATTGTAAGTGATACAACAGGTGGTAGATACTAAAGTGATGAAACTTCTCTTATTAAAGTAATATAGATTAAACCAACTGTGAAAAACTGCCAAATAACTTCAGAATACCAAGAAAGTATTTTAAAAAAAGGCAGATAAATGTAAAAGAAGATAACTGTAATATGATGCAGAAAATCCCAACTTTTTACGTACAGTAATTCTGAGTGGATGATTAACCATACTAAATGAGATCTTGAAGTTATAATTATTAGATGTATCTGAAAATATCAGTGCAGTAGTGCTTAAAATTATCAGATGTTAGGAACTGCTAGGGAAGGAATTAAGAATGAAAAAAAGAAAGCAATTTTTTGGCATTTTAAAGTCTAAAGCAAATCCACAGAAAAAAACCAACATTATATAAAAGCATGAAAATATATAAAACAGTTTTTGTATGAAAGAAGAATAAATTTACATTTAAGTATGAAAATATACTTCACCTGAAAAAGAGCTAAAGGGAGCGTGTGTTTGAGGATGGGAACAGAGGCAGGGCAGTAGCAGGGGCAGATATTGAGATGTCATAGAAAATAAATTGCACAGCTAACGTGGCTTAGGGAATGATAGCTCATAAAGCTTTCTGTTAGAAGAATTTGGAGTTCTTTAGTAAGACTAGGAAATGGAAAAATCAAGATAAGTTGAAGAAAACCACAGAATCATAGAGTGGTCTGGGTTGGAAGAGACATTAAAAATCATTTAGTTCCAACCCTGCTGCTGAGCGCTGTGCTGGCACCCACTAGATCAGGCTGCACAGGATCCTATCCATCCTGGCCTTCCAGGGATGGAGCAGCCATAACCTTTCTGGCAGTCTGTTCCACTGCCTCACCACCCTCTGAGTAAGGCATTTCTTCCTACTTTCTAAGCTAAATCTACTCTCTTCATTTTGAACCATTATTTCTTGAACTGACATTACACTCCCTGATAAATAGTTCTGCTCCATCTTTTTTGTAGGCCTCCTTTAGGTACTAGAAGGCCACTATAAAGACTCCCTATAGCCTTCTCTTCTCAAGACTAAGCAGCTTATCTTTATAGGAGAGGTGTTCCAGCCCTCTGATCATCTTTGTGGCCCTCCTTTGGACCCACTCCAACAGTTCCACATCATTTCTGTTCTGTGGGCCCCAGTCCTGAACCTAGTCCTGAGAGCAGTAGAGACTTCTACACAGATACAACAGAGATAATGCTGTTTTCTAAAAGTGTTTCAGTCTTCTGCTATCTATTGCTGTCAAGAATAAGATAACATTTTTCATTTTTTTGAGACTCTCTTTGCATTTTAAATTTCTCAGTTTATCAAAGCCCAATTAACTCATGCCGTACAGATTTCCAGGTCTAGTCTTTTGGGATCAGTTTTGCATGAACATCAAGGAGTTTTTAAGTTCTTTCTCATTTCAATTTTATCCTCTTTATGAATAAATAAAATAAAATAAAAGAGACAAAAAAATTCAGGAGTAAAATAACATTTTCTGAATTAGCAGAACAGAATTTATTGCTATGAAAAGTTGTCTGCATGTTTTTGTATTTTTTCAGTATTAGTACTCCACTTTTGGAAGTTCAACTAGTATTGGAGAGTATCCATGATGATCTCCCATCAAGTTTGACTGTTTCTAAACTTTGCAACCCTTACGTTCTTTCCACCTGCCTGCTCATCTCTTCCTGGATACATCTTGTTCTACATTAGGGCATCTCCTGCTTTCACACATCTTTATTCTTTCTGAGAGGTAGAGCTGACTCAAACAGATCAGGGTTGAAGAACCAAGAATACAGCTGAGTTACTGCTAAGATAGTCTTAATGTCTACAGTTTCATAGAACACTCTTAGTTCAATAGATGATTCTGCATAACCTGTATTATATTCATTACATGCAGATTATTCAGGACACAATGGTTTTGTTGTTGTTTACAGTAATCCCATCACACATTATGTGGATTATTTTACTTAATTTCAGCCCTGGATAAGTGAGATTTCTACACTTAACCGGTCAATTAGTCTCCCTGTTTAATCCGTAGGAAGAGCTAAAATTTTCAGGGGGTGATTCATCCTATTGTGAAATTGTTCAAGTTAAGGGGGCAGACATAATGGTTGAGGTTGAAAGGGACCTCTTAAGATCATCTTATCCAACACTGCTGCTCAATCAGGGCCACCTTGAGCTGGCTGAACAGGTTTGTATCCGGGCTGTTTTTGAATATAGCCAAGGCTGAGGACTTGACAACCACACAGATCTCTGCTCCAGAAGTTCATATACCTATACAATAACTAAAAAAGACCCTTGATGAGTATCTCATTTAAGTTCTCCATAACAAAATGATTCCACTTAAATTAGATATTTGCACTATTAGGAGTCATCAGTAAGATGGCTACAGAAAAATTAAACTCACTAGCTATTATCTTTGGAAAATTAATATTCTCTATTGCACTGACATTTTAAAATGTAAGTTGGAGAATATGTGGCTAAATGTTTATTACTCAACAGAATTCCAAATGTTCCAAATGGAGAATTGGTCTGTAATATTTTTGTGAGGAAGAAAATGAATTTCACCTCAACTTGTGAGAAATCTGATTTTTGTGGGGGGAGGGGCAATGGAAAATAGAAGTTCATTTTGCATAAATTAAAGAAGTATATTCAAACATACTATAAGGTGGATCTAAGTCTGGATTTCTTCTTCCTGTTTTTATTGATATGAACAACGACAAGTGATGAAAGAAAGCATGATTTGCCCAAATACATTCATTTGGTATTTTCAAGGGAAAGGATGTTTTGTATTTAAAAATTCTGAAAATAATAAATATTTTTATCATTTAAACCTTATTAAATTTAGTCTGGAAGTAATTTACCCTTCTCAAGCAACAGGAGAAACAAGAGCCAAAGAGCTGAAATGATCAGCTGGTTTATCTGTAAAGCCCATCTGTACAACTTCTGATGCTGAGGTTAATCATAAGGGAGCATTTCAATTCCCTTGCAATCAGTTCCAAACATATCGAAGAAAGTCTTAATTTTAGATTTTTTTTATTGTTCTTGTTTAACCTACAGGTCATTTGTCATAATTTCTGACAAATAAAAAATACCAGATGATACATCACCTACTGGGACTCTGAAGGGAATCTGCCTCTAGACAGGAATTTGGACCAGGATAAATTGTTCAGAAGTGCACCAGGGAAAGTGATAGAGAAGTGTTATAAAAGAGATTCAGTGATACACGGCATCTGTCTTTAAAATTCTGATGTTCGGATTCCTACAATACTTAACTTAGCACTTTCCCTAACCACTCTATGTAGTGTGATCAGGCAGAAATGTATATTCCTAAGAGTAAGAAGGCAGTTCTGGTTAAGTGTCTTTACTTGGTAACAGATTCCAGATAAACCACGTGCTGTTCTAACTGGTCAAATTGTTCATAACTGTACAATAGGGAACAACACTGTAAGACATCTACTTATTTGAATACCTAAAATATACTTTTAGTACAATCTTCATCTTGGCTGAAAAATATGCATAGTTTGCTTATTTTCATGGAATTAATGATTGGGTTAAATATAGAATATGCTGAGTACGTAGTCATAATTATTTTACATCACATTTGAATGTGGGGTACCTTTATCAAAAACTGCACGTGTTGGTGAATTGTAGTGAGGAATGGGAGTGAAGTGGAAAGGGGAGAGATTCATAAAATAAAATTGCTACTTATAAGGACTACAAAGGGATCAATTGAGCACAGTATTTAACTGCAGCTGCGTAAAGTAGGATCTTGTATATAAAAGCTCTAGCTCTTCAGTGCTTTTTTGATGTGTTTTATCAAAAATGAAATATCAGCAGGAAAGAATGAGAGCTCCTTAGCTTGTAGAATATTTGGTATTTCCAGAGGACATGAGAGACAGCCAAAACTTCACTGATAGAGTAGGAATGTATTTTTCAAACTCATGAATTCTTTAGTTTGAAACTTAGCTAGTAAAAGAGAAATACTAATATTTTGGCCACTGATTTTTTCTTTGTTTTCTTTTTTTTTTTACTAACCTTCTAGAAAAGTGTTTCTTTACCTGAATCTTAGATTCTGCTCTACTTTTTGACTACCAATCAAATAAACAACAACAACAGCAGTGAAACACATTAAAAAACTTAAACAAAAAGTCCTACCAATTCACTTGTGCCAAAGACTTGATTTTTTTCATGTATTTTCTTAATCAACTAGTGAATGAAATGTGTTCCAAAATATACTTTGTTGATCAAGGAATTCTATCAGATATATGCAATAAAAGAATTCTACAGATTCATTACCTTTCAATGATACTGAGAAAAAAAAATAACAGTAACCATGTTCAAAAAAACAACAACAAAGAAATCCCAAGGCTCCCCTCTGATATAAATGACCAAGGAACGTAAAAAGAATATGAGACCACAGTGAGTTTGTATGAAGAGGTTTCTCCATAAAGGCAAAGAAATTATTGAATTCTGTATGTTGTTTTATCAGATATTTTTAAGTATAAACAAAATTGTATGTTAAAGATTTTCTAGACAAAAGTTACAGAGAGTTTTTCATAGAAAAAAAAAGGATAGTTTTTAAAATTATCTATTTCCTAGAATGTACTACATTGTGTATACATATGTTTAATTTGTCTTTTTACGAATCTTAAGATCCTGATGAGGTACATTGCTTTAAAAGATATATCTGTTCACCTTAAATATGACTTTTGAAAATTCCTATTCTGCACTAGATGGCACTCTGAATTTAAACTGTAATATGTGCTTTTTATTTTCTCCTTAGAATGGAGAGAATGTTACCATTGTTCTATAATTAAGATCCATCATACAAATTAATCAAATAATTTTACTTTTTCCTGATTGCAGCAGTAGTAGGATGTCTCTTAAGGCTCATTACTATGCTATCAAATAATAAAGAACATAAAAGAAAGAATCAGTCAACTTACAATATTCTGAGGTGCTCCCACTGAAATTCAAAAGCTTTTTTAATCTAAAAAAGCAGAGCATTTAATGCTATATTACAATATTTTAGGTTGCTTACTGTACAAAATTAAAAAGTTTTAGCACTTAAATTTAGATGTAACCACTAACCTATGTTGTAAAAATAGTGAGATCTTTGTAGAATTCTTAGTGCTGTATATCTGCAATTCATATTTAACATGCAAAATAATCTTTGGCAGTTAGTTTTAAATGAAGGTACTATAATTGAAAATGAGCTTTGGTTGTATAACTTACATAAGAATACTAAGACAGTAATAATATATTGTTTTGAAAACAATAGAAAGAACAATACCCTAAAACCCTCAAATATACCGCACCTATTACAAGATGAATTCTCTATGTCTTCTAATGTTTTGCAGGACATAATTAAACATGCTTTTTTATCCTGTAAATGCTACTGATGTGCAAGCTTTACAGTGACTGCTACTGATTGTCTACAATAATGTTTATTGTAGGTTCTCGGCTTTAGGAATATCTCATTATCTCGGACTTTAAAATAAATAAATCAGAAACTTGGAAATTAAATAATTTCAAATGGAAGGTTGGCTACCCAATTTTTTTATTTGAATATTATGCATAAGAAACATCTTAAGAACAGCTGAAGAACAATGCGTATCTCAGAATAAGAATTTAAGGTTATCTGGTAAGGGAAAATGATCATTTGTCTGAGTTAAATGCAAATAAATTTTGAAATCCCTGTGAGCTCAGCCTAGTTCTCCATTATTTCAGCTTCTACTTAGAAATACTTACCTTGGTCTTCAGATTTTCAGATGTTCATCTAAGCTAGGTTCCAGGCACAGCTACAACTAACTTCACTCCGTCTCACTCTGTATTTAGAATACTGTTCTCTCTCTATGTATGTAAATATGGTTTCATAATGCATTGTAACAAAGCATGCACTCTATTATCTGCTGCTTGTTAATAAATTAATTCTTATCTGCAAAGAAGCATGCCTTATGTTACTGAAAGACAAACTTTCACAGAATGATAGAGATTATATCCTAAATCAAGTATATCATCTTAAATACTTCAGAATCTAAACAAAATTTAAGTTAATGAGTAACCAATGTTCATTAGTTACTCTTTTGTTAATATTAGGATCATAACTTTTCCAATAGTTGAGGGTAAAATGCACTGTCATTAACAGTCTGTCTTCAGTACTTACTATTATTTTTTATTTTCCTAACACTTGTGAATAAGTGTTCTTTGTTCTTTTGATAAATGAATCACTGCACACCTAGGGGCTTGTTTGTTTCTCTATAAGATTTAGTCAATTTTAGAACACAGTAAAAACTTCCTTCTGTATTGATTTTCTAATTAAAAAGGATTTTTCAAATGTAATAACTTAGCAAGCTATAATAGTCTATATTTTTATTATAATTATATATAGTATTATAATAAAGTAAATGTAATGAAAGGTAATGTAAGCTAATGTGATGTAATATAACATAATGTAATGTAATAACGTGAATAAACTGCATTCAGAATTTGAGCTAGGTCACGGAGGTCTAGCTTGGGTATTTCTGCATGCTGAAGTAGACCCAATTGTGGAAATCACAGACAAATAAACTCCGACATTTGTGCTCTGTTCAAACTCACAGAGCAAAAAAATGTCATCATATGTGCACTGTGACCTAAATATGAAAGAAAGCAATAATCTTAAATTAAATTAAGGATTTGCAGATGTTACATGTCTAAGTGAATTCAAACTATTCAACATTTTCAGGAAGAAAAGGCTTGCTTTGTTTTATTTTGTTTTGTTTTTTTTTTGTTTATGGGGGGAGCTACAAATGTCTAGAACTCTACAATAGGTCATTAATGAACAAAAATTGTTGATATTAACAACAGATATTTTACTAAAAGAATATACACTTTTTATATTTCATAAAATATAAATTCCCTTAGATTTAATAATATTACATTTTCAAATAACTATTTCTCGATAACAATCACATGCTTTGTTTGAATTAGCAAGAGATTAAGCAGTCATCAGAGAATATTTTTCTTTCAAAATTAAGTAATAAATACTACATAGTGTGATTTTTTGTTGTTTGGTTTTACTTCATTTTTATATTTATTTGAAAGAAGGAGGTACGGCTATATTACTCATAGAATGCCATACTACTACAATACAATAGTGATGACAGCTTTTAGCATGAGAAAAGGCAATGTATAGAAAAAAGATTTATAAATATATATCCATAATACATAAATATATTTATAATGTACCTGTTTATATACATATATGCAAATATATAGAAATTTATAAGTATACATAGATATATTAACTCTCCACAGCTGTTTCCACAGCAATTGCATAGAGAATGGGTGGAAGTTGCTGACAGAGAAATAGATATTTTTTGTAATGGGAACATCAGGATACAAACCAGGAAATTTTGTTTGAATTTCTGGCCCTATCACAGTCTATATTTTAAAAAGGAGAAGAGACAACAACTGTGAAAGAAAAAGCAAAGCTTTATATGCATTATACAAAGTCAATGAGAATTAAAATATAAAAAAATAGAATTATATTAATATTTTTGCTTCTTTATTTCAGAGAAACAATCCTGAAAAGACTTACTTTGTTCCTATTTTATTAAGTTACAATTTCTATTATATCAGCAAAACATTCAGCCAATGGTATTTCTGCAAAGATTGAAGGACAAGAAAGATATTAAAGACAACAAGTATTCCCTTGACAGTAATTCCTTTGAATCTAGACTACTGTCAAAGCAATTGTAAGTTAAAAGATTTCTAAGACTAAAAATGAATCTGAAGTAGAGAAACGTGTGACTACTTCTTCTTAAACAAAGTAATTCATGTGATGTGATATGTTCCTAATGTTTAAGTTACACTTAAAAGAATATGAAATCATACAATCAAAGAATCATAGAATCACCAAGGTTGGAAAAGACCTACAAGATCATCCAATCTAACCCTCCACCTACCGCCAATAGTTCTCACTAAACCATGTCCCTCAACACAATGTCTAAACGCTCCTTGAACATCTCCAGGGTTGGTGATGCCAGCACCTCCCTGGGCAGCCCATTCCAGCGCCTGACCACTCTTTTGGAAAAGTAGTGTTTCCTAATGTCCAGCCTAAATCTCCCCTGGCGCAACTTGAGGCCATTCCCCCTCGCCCTGTTACTAGTTATAAGAGAGAAGAGGCCAACACCCAGCTCACTACAACCTCCCTTCAGGTAGTTATAGAGAGCGATGAGGTTTCCCCTGAGCCTCCTTTTCTCCAGACTGAACAATCCCAGCTCCCTCAGCCGCTCCTCATAAGGCCTGTGCTCCAGATCCCTCACCAGCTTCGTTGCTCTTCTCTGGACACACTCCAGGGCCTCAATGTCTTTCTTGCAGTGAGGGGCCCAAAACTGTACACAGTATTCAAGGTGTGGCCTCACCAGGGCTGAGTACAGAGGGAGAATTACTTCCCTGCTCCTACTGGCAACGCTGTTCCTGATACAAGCCAGGATGCCATTGGCCTTATTGGCCACCTGGGCACACTGCTGGCTCATGCTTCGCTGAGCCATCGACCAACACCCCCAGGTCCATTTCCTCTACACAGTCTCCCAAACACTCTGCCCCAAGCCTGTAGCGTTGCCTGGGGTTGCTGTGGCCAAAGTGCAGGACCCGGCACCTGGTCTTGTTGAACCTCATCCCACTGGCTTCAGCCCAGAGATCCAGCCTGGCCAGATCCCTCTGTAGGGCCTTGCTACCTCCAGGCAGATCGACACTTCCTGCCAGCTTGGTGTCATCTGCAAGCCTACTGAGGGTGCTCTCAATGCCCTCATCCAGGTCATCAATAAAGATATTGAAGAGGACAGGCCCCAGCACCGACCCCTGGGGAACACCACTCGTGACCGGTCGCCAGCTGGATTTAACTCCATTCACCAATGATCCATGAGATCCTAGTAAATTTATAATGAAGGAAATAAGATCACCTTTAGGCTACTATTCTATGTATAAAAGAGAAGACAATCAAAAATACTACTTGAAAGACCTGAAAAATAAATCCATTTATCAAATATGATTGACATTAATATCAGATAGTTCTTTAAAAATACATTTAAATCCACAAAATGCATGAGCTGTTGATATTCTAGCTGATTTATTTCATATCAAACATATCTAACAATCTCCGTTTTATAACAAGAAGGGGCAGTTTTCCATTTGACGTGAGTATGTTCTGCAGGTAATGTACTAAATAAGGAATAGAAATATAATGTGAAATTTCAAAGCATGTAGAAAATGGAGTTCATTTTGCATAATGTTTCATAGAGGCAATCCTTGAAAAGAGATCCTTTGTACGAAAGAATATATTTTCACAGAAGAATTATTTTTAAACATAAATTTGCTTGTAGTCAATATATAAATCTTATATAGAGAGATTCTCAAAGTCTAAATATATTATATCCCTGTTTTTATGATCTAACTCCTGTACTACCTACATTCTACCATCAGTCAAGTTTCTACTGATATTATTCTCTACAGTTTATATGGAAAGCACTTAAAGGAACCTAAGTGCGTTAAAAAGGATAATGCAATTAGTAAAGTTATTTTTACTACTTAATATTGGCAGTTCAATGCTTTAAAACTTTTCTGCAACACTTAAATGCACTACTGTGCTATCCTGTTACTGGAGGATTATATCCCCTAAAGCAAAATAGGCAGAGGCTGATCTACTTTTCTACTTTTTTGCTCTACTGTTGCCCTAAGAAACAGTACAACTATACATCTAATCTGATACAGTACCAGGTTAGGACCTTGGAACCGTGGCTAGGTATTCAGAGTTGTGAAAAAATCTGTAGATTATTGCTTTCCTTTCTTCATTTACTGCATGACAGGTTTAGGTACTTTCAAAAAAATCTTCAGTGCTTACCAAAAAGGAAAACTCCTCCGTAAGACAGTAAAATACAGAAGATGATGGTGTATTTCAGTATGCTGTTCACTCTCTGACATTTCACAAAATGAACTCCCTGAGGGACTGGAGAGTGGCTCATCTCACTGAGTCCAGAGAATCTGAAACCAAATCTGATTTAAATGTTCTAACAACAAGAATTTCATATTCTTCTAACAACAAGAATATTACAGTAAGTTCTGTTTTAGCTCTACTTTTTGTGCCTCTGGCTATATTTTGAGCTGAAGTTAATGCTGTCTGTGTAAACTAAGTGGTTTTAGACCATGCCTATAATGTCAAGAAACCCAAGTAAATTATGGAGATTTTGCATACCTTTTTACTTTTTTCTGAATCATATTAAAGCGTAGGCAGAAAGTATCTAACATGAGCTGTGAAGCTTCTAAACATGAAAGGGAGTATATGAGTAAGTGTTCATGAAACGAAAGCAAAGTGCCAATTAAATGTGAGTACCTCCAGAACTTGGCAGTCTTCTTTCGTAGGTGGTATGAATCATGTTCTTAAGCCTGTAGGTAAATTCCTCCCTGTTCCATCTTAGGAACACTAACAGATAGTCTGAATAAACCCTCAGTGTTTAAAGATTTGCTGCTAGCTATGTCAGATTTACCTTAGGATTCATAAATTAGCATAATGGAATCTATGATGCCTGAATTAGAATCATATACTTTAAGATTGCCTACTAGGTCAAGCTTCTGCTAGCTTCTGTGGCTAACTAAAGTAAACACAAGCAAGCTTTAATTTTGGAGGGCAATAGTGAGTTCTTTATTTTGATTTTATCTATTTTCTATTATGACCTTAAGAATGTGACATTAAAAAATATTTTTCCTTGGGGTGATTCCTATTCTTTGTTCTTCAGAGCTTACTGTGTTTATCAGCACATCTATTTTCTCCAGATCAAGACACATACATGTGCAGCCATAACAGCTTTCATATTAAAATTAACTCTTCATTATGTTGTATAGCCAAACATCAAGAAATTGATAGTTTAAAGGGCAGAAATAAATCAGCTAATCCACTTTAATACATAGAAAAAGAAAAAGCTTCAAAATAATGTATTCCTTTTCTATTTATAGCCTAATGGGTCCACTATAGTTTTTCTGTACATTTTTTGCCAGTCAAAGAAACTGTGTTAAGCGATTTTTTTCATCAGTGTTTTCATAGATGTGACTGATATTTACACTGAATTTAGTGAGAAATCTCAAGAAAATGTCTTTTGACAAGTTGATACATGGTCAACACTTTAAATCAATGTCAATGCCCCTTAAAAATAGTATTGCAAATGAAAACATGAAAAACTTTCATAAAGAATGAGCAAAAATCTGAAATATCAAATATTGAGACTGTATGGGGTCTATTTAAAAATCTCGCTAAGAAAAATAAAAAGCAGATGGCAGTCGTGACTATGCTGAATTAAAATTAGTAATAAGCAATGATATGTCCATTATAGGGAGATGATGTCAGGTAACTGATGGAAATTCTGATAACTAAGATAATAATAGATATGTTTATATATGTGTTATTACTAATATTAAAAAATATTGATTGCATCAAGGTGGATAATCTTGTGAAAAAATGCATCAGATGGTTCAAAGTTTGAATTCTATTGCTGGCTCTTCCAAATACTTCTTACCTGACTTGCATTAAATCTCTTAGACTGTAACTCAAACAGTAAGCCATGTATCCCATACAAACCACATAAAATATAAAATTATGCATGGTCTATTTTATATTACTAGATTGGAGCTTAGTTTATCTCCTCTGGGCCTTCATTTACAAAATACAGACAGGAATGATTTCTATCAGAAATTTGAACAGTGTTCAAATACTGTGAAAGGATTAAAAAACGTACATGCAATACCTAGACTGATGTACTAGAGAAGCATTTTTCTATTCAACAACTCCCTAAAAATAGGATTGCCGTTACACATAATAGGCCACTGGCCTGCTATTGTAAGGCACTGATTGTGCCTTTTGCTGACTGTACAGTGCCCAGCCTGTTGTTATTTGTTTTTTATGGTAACTGGCAACGTGAGCTTGGTACCAGGTATCTCTTGTTATTGATGTGCAGTTTAAGAGTGTGATAATGGCAAATGCTTTGCAAATATGGGCACAATTTGAAAGAAGAAGCCGCAGAATCATAAGCATCTCATTGAGAGTCACATGCTCATAACTTCAGAACCTAAGATGGGAAAAGGCATCTTTCTCTTTAAAGAAAGAAGCATCAGCTAAATAAGTAAAAAAGGAAAACAAAACAAAACATCCAAGCAACAGAATAAGGCACCTGATGGGGCTGGCAAAATAATCTCCACCTATCTTAGAGGCTTCTTGTAGTCCAGGGGAAGAGGAAAGGAATAGGACTTTCTAGAATCTTGTAGAACAGCAAAATCACAAGTTGAAGGTGGGAAAAAAAGTTTTCAGTTCTCCTTGGGGACCTCCCTTGAAGGGCTCTTAAGCCTTACCATCTTGATGTTAATAACTGAAATTATTAAGTGTGTTCATTAACAATAACAACACAACATTAGGTCTTTAGTACTGCATACTTATGGCTAATGTAGGTTATGATTACTAAGGACTAATTGTTTTGAATATGTGGTGACAATGATTGATAATGCATAATAATAGATTGAATTATCCATTAGCGTTAAGCATATTAACTAATGTCAGTCTAGTAAAGATTTTTTTTTTTTTTGTAGCTTTAAATTTGCCTGATTTAACAGCCTTCTAAGTGTGCCCATCACAGCACTCCCTAAATCATTAATTTTATTTACACATTCCTGATACTAAAGATCTGGATAGCATAAAATAACTCCTAAGCAGACCTTTTTTAAAAAAAATTCTGAATTGCTGTTAAAGTAACGATTTTTATGTTTTGTCTGAAAACATTAAATAGATATGGATGATCATAAATGACATCTGGAAGCTCTGAAATCTGAAAAGGAAGTCTGTTGTCCTGGTTTTAGATAGGATAGAATTAGTTTTCTTCATAATAACTGGTATGGTACCATGTTTTTTATTTAAGACGAAAATAATTTTCATAGCAGATGGATGTTTTAGTTGTTGCTGAGCAATGCTTACACAGAGTCAAGGACTTCTCAGTTTCTCATGCTGCCCTGCCAGTGCAAAGTGCATGAGAAGCTGGGAGGGGACAGAACCACTACAGCTGACCCAAACTGGCCAAAGGGATATTCCATACCACAGAACTATAAAACTGAGAGAATTAGGGGCACAGGGGCTGTGACTGCTCAGAGTGTGGCTGGGATTCAGTCAGCATATGATGCATCACTTGTTTTGTACATACTTCATTATTATTACTATTATTATTCTATTTCTCCTCCTTTTTCTGTCCTATAAAACTGCCTTTACATCAATTCACAAGTTTTACCTTTTTCTGATTCTCTCCCCTGTTCCGCTGGGTTGACTTTGTAGTGAGTAAACAACTGTGTGGTGCTTAGCTCCCTGCCATGTTAAACCACAACTGCTTACAAATGCCTTTTTTTTTTTTTTGGAGGGGGGGAGAGGATAGGGGGATATATATATAGTCAGCTATCCCAGTCTAGCAGAGGATATGCACTCTACTATGTAATACAAGAGTATATTATTTATAAATAATGAATCTTGGCCTCCTAGCCTGATGAACTCTAATGTCCTGCTCAAAGGGGAGCCTGTAGAAAGGAACATATCCATACTTTAGACCTTGTTATGTCAAAGAAAAAGCTGAAATAAACTGAATAAATAATAGTAAAAAAAATCTGATTGAATTCAAGTGTACATGTGAGCGTAAATACATACACAGCATCACTCTCTACAGCTATGTGAAAGGAGGTTGTGGTGAAGTGGGAATCTTCCTCTTCTCCCAAGTAACAGCAGTAAGACAAGCAGGAATGGCCTCAACTTGCACAAGGAGAGGTTCAGGTTGGAGACTCAGGGCACTGACTACACCCTCAGTAAGTTTGCAGATGACATCAAGGTGGCAGGAAGTGTCAATCTACCTGGGGGTAGCAAGGCCCTACAGAGGGGTCTGTACAGGCTGGATCGCTGGGCTGAAGCCAATGAGATGAGGTTCTACAAGACCAAGTGCCTAGTGACTACAAAGATAATCTATTTCCAGCCTCCCTGCCATGGGCAGTGTTGCCAAAAGCTAGATCAGGATGCCAAGGGCCCTCCAGGGATAGGGCATCCATAACTTGTCTGGGCAACCTATTCCAACACCTCACCACTTTCTCAGTGAAAAACTTCCCCCTGACATCTAATCTAAATCTCCCCTACTTCAGTTAAAAACCATTCCCCCTTGTCCTGTCACTATCTATCCAGATACAAAGTCAGTATCCCTCCTGCTTGTAAGCTCCCTTCAAGTATTTGAAAACTGCAGAGGCATCACCAGGGAGCCTTTTCTTCTCTGGTCAGAACAAGCCCAGCTCCTTCAGCTTCTCTTCATAGGAGAGATGCTCCAGCCCTCTGATCATTTTAGTGGCCCTTCTCTGGACCCTCTTCAAAAACTGCATAACTTTCCTGTGTTGGAGGCTCCAGACCTGGATGAAGAACTCCACAGGAGACCTCATGACAGCAGAATAGAGTGCGACAATCACCTCCCTCTGCTGCTGGCCACCCCACTTCTGATGAAGCCCAGGATACTTCTGGCCTTCTGGGCTGCAAGTGTACACTGCTGGCTCATGTTAAGTCTTTCATCTACCAGGACTCCCAAGTAGTTCTTGGTAGGGCAACTCTCAAGGAGGATATAAGACATCTTTTTCAGTGGAACTTCACTTGTTCAATGGCAGCTTCACTTATTTAACCTTTATAGCTTTCTTTTGTTCGTTTTGTTGCTGTTTTATTTTTTCCCTTGGTTGTTTATATTTGGCTAAGGTTTTTGTCTCAATAAAACTTTACAGGACAATTCTGAAACAACTAGAACATGTCACAGTCTTTAGGAATGAAGACAAGCTAAAACAGCATTTTATTATGTGTTTTACTGAGAAATATTATTCTGAAAATGATTTACTTTAAAAGAAATGATGACTGAGAGAAATGCAAAAGAGATAGATCACAGATGGAGCTTCAGATGGTGGAGGCAGCCCTCCAAGTCCCAGGCTGCAGAGAGTGCCTGGAGCCTTTCTCTGATGTCAGGAGAGATAACTCTCTGTCCTGAAGGATGTATGTCGTCTTGGAAAAGTTGTGCTGTTGAGTGGAGAATTTAGTAGAGGATGTGGGGAGGCTGCGCAGCATCCGAAAGATAACAGGATTGTCTCTAAGACGAAACAGTTTCAGTAGCCTCAGACCTCAAATGCAACAGAGAAGTGAGTAGTGTTCAGTCGCACTGTTTGTGGAAATCACCACATCTGATATTCCGTTTGTAACTTGTCGCCTTGCCCGCAAGGACTACTTTCTGTCCCCGGCCACCTTGTTGCATTTACACATCAATATGATGAGTGGCAAAATGGCGTTTATTGCGTCGTTACATTGATTTATATATGTTTCCTTATCACCTCGTTAGCTTCGTCTACGCCCAAGCACACTAGGGAGGGGAGGTCCTATCACATCACATCCCGTACTTTCGGTTGCCGCCTGCTACACTTCCCCCTCCCCATGCCTGGAAAAGCCTTGAACCCATTACAGCACGATCGCAAATTCCCTATATCCCTTATGATCTATTTTCTAACTAAAAAATTACCTACTATCAAAGCTCTAGCATTCACACCTAATGTAAATGCATGTTTTTAACTGCTCTACAACTTACTGCAAGCATGCACGCAACCTATGATATTCCATGCATTGATCAAAAGCCTGTTCTATCATTCTAGATAAACATTGCTGTAGGTATCCCATTAAGCAAGGCAAGCAAAATGCAATACAAACAAATACAAAAAGCATTACCCCAATCACCTTGAGTAACTGGACAACCCATGGTCCCAGTCCACCAAACAAATTCTTCAGCCCGTCGCCAAACGGATCAGTAGTGGTTGTTATCTTCTGTGTGTGTTCCTTCATCCACTCCAATTTTCGGTGAATAGACTCACTGTGGTCAGCACAAGCAGCACATGCCTTCCATTTCTTGACACCCGTGACCTTGAGCCAACAGGAGGAAATCTATAGCAGCCCTGTTCTGTAGCACTGCATGTCGGATGTTGTCTACATCCATGAGCAGTTCACTCAATATTTCAGTGGTGGCGTTCGTTTGCTTAGCTGACCAACACGCCAGTTGCTCTATTTCTCCTAATCCTTGCGCAGCAGCGACGCCAGGTGCTAAGATAGAGGCAAATATACGTGCCATAGCACCTCATAGCTGGACCTTATCACTGCAATTCGTATCAAGCTCATGTACACTACGCTTCTGTCTTTCATGTGTTAAATTCTTCGCAAACTGCATCCAAACTGTGTGGTTTAATGTTAGCATGGTCAACTTGCCTAAATAACAGGGCCCTCCCACTGCATTCCTAGGGATACCTTGCCATGCACGATCACCGCAAATCAGGAACGTACCTGGCGGTAATGCTTTTGCAGTAGTTATTCCAAATATGCCTCTCTGAGCCCTGTCCTTTCTCACAAGGATCAACACAGCAGCCACCTGTATAGATGTGGTCATAGCGATCGCAGTGAACTGTCTGCTGGCTGCCATCTGGCCGCGTAATGTTAAAGTATCATGTATCATGTTAATGTATCACGTTTGGTGATACCCAGACCCCAGGAGGTTTGCAAAAACTTTCGTTTATGCATAAATGTGGATATATTTGCATAGAAACCACAGTATGGTCCATGCCAGGTAAACTGCTCTGTGTTTTGTGGATTGACAAGGGTGAACATCTCGGATCGATTCTCTCTCGCATTCCAATAGGGACCTCGTGGAGTGAGGAGGTCTAAGTTACTCGAAAGTGACCCATTATTATTAAATTTCGCAAAGCCCAAACATCCGGGTGACCACCATGCCCTTACATTTGAGTCCCAAGTTTCATTGGGCACTCTCTGAGATCCTAATAACTGTAATTCCTGGGGGTCCCATGGGAGGGTAACATTTAGCCTGCAGATGATCTATGCCATCTTTTTGCTGACGTATATTACGGTATCATTTCCTCTGTCTGGTTCCATTCCGTTTTGTCTCCATGAGAGACACCATGTCCTACACGGATCTTGCCTCATAGAGTCATTAAACTCTTTTATATACCCTTGGAACCCAGTAGTGTCATCCCATACAGGTATTCCCACCAAGCATGTTCGGAATGGTGAAGTGGCAGATTGTAAACTCAGACAAAAATCTGTTTGATTCATTCAACTAGCCCATGTGACCCAGATGTTTCCCACTTGGTCTATGAAGTGAACGCTTTCCCCTAAGGCGAGGGTTAAAAACAGCAGGAAACATAAGAGCACGGTTTTTTCAACAAGGCTACTTCTCGAAGAAATCAGCAGTTTCATCTTAGAATCCTCGTTAGGCTTTTTATTTTTTTCAGCTGGGCTCCCCTCTGTCCATGGTCTCCCAAAGAACATCTCCTGCAAACAAAAGGCTCAGATCTTCTTTAGTTCTCTCTGTGTTGACAAATTCCTTGTCATCTGATTTACTGGTATCCGGTTTTACCTTATGCGATGGTAGCCAGAGAACTTTCCCCGAATCCCAGTGTTTGACTGCCATGTAACCTCTTCCCCAAACCAGAATCCTCCACCCTGACTCCCATATTCCAGCATCTGATTTGATTTTTACAGGTGGACCTTCCACTAAGATTCTGGGTTGCCAGTGTTTTTGCATGGGTTTTCGCGTGCTGTCCCCACGCTCGAAGTGGTTTAACGCGTAAAGAGCCTTTGCCAGGATCTCTGCCTGTCTGCTCACCGGTATCTTTTCACTATATCCCTCCCCCTCCTCAAGCATGTGCAACTTGTCCTTGAGGAGGCGGTTTGCCCGTTCCACAATGGCTTGGCCCTGGGAATTGCCCAGGAAACCCGTATTGTGAGCAAGTCCCCATGATGCCAGCCATTCTTGTGTGGACTGTGAGATGAAACAAGATCCATTGTCTGTTTTGATTTGACTAGGCAAACCCAAGATGGCGATTGTGGTAGCCCAATGTGCCTGCGCGGCAATAGAGTTCGCTCTTGCGTGCTGTGTTGCAACAATCATGGTGGAAGAGGTATCCACCATAACTGCGAGCCAAGCGCGCGGAGACAGGCTAGGTTCCCAAGTAAAGTCTGTCTGCCAAATTTGCAAGGGACTCAACCCTCTTGCGTTGACCCCTGCTCCTATTGAGGGTGCTGAATTACAATGTGGGCAAGCCGCTATAACGTCACACATGGTGGGTAATGGGATCGAACAGCGCTTTGCCAAACCTCTTGCGCCTATACGGAGTCTAGCATGAAGATCTCGGGCCTCCCTTACTGATAACACCCAGGGTGCAACAGTCCCTTTCCCTGACGGATTGGTAGTAGCTTTATCAGCCCTTGCATTACCGGTGGTAAAAAAATCCAGGCACTTCAGAGTGACTACGGACATGCAAAATGGCAATAGGGGCAGAGCGTATGGAGATCGCATCTTCCAGGATCTCTGCAGCTTTCATGCTCGGATGACCCTGCTGCCCCAAGCGTGCCAATAGTCGGGCAGCGAATGCTGAGTCTGTTACTATATTACATGGGAGGTTAGTCCACAACTGAGCCGCTGCCACAATCGCTCGGACCTCCAGCATCTGGACACTGACCGTTCGGTCTGTAAAAATCATAGATTCCCAGTCCCTCCCATGTTGCCAGACCACTGCTCCCTGTCCTGTGCTCGAAGAGGCATCAGTAAATAACGTGGTTCCACGAAGTGGCGAAGTGACAACTCGGACCTGCATAGATATTTCAAGGGGCTCAGCCAGAACAAAGATCAGCAATGACTCTGTAAACTTCATTTCCCCTCCCCAACCCTGTAGAGTCGCAATGATCGGATCAGGTAAGGGTTGCACTAATCCTAGCGCCTTTGGCAAATAGATTACGTCGGGTTCAGTAGAAAATGTCTGCACTGTGAAGAGGCGGATCTTCCTCAGCAACGTAGCTAATACCTCAAGCCAGGGGGTGTAAGCTCGAACAAATTGAGTAGAAAATAACCACCAAAGCAGTATAGGCTTTGCAGAAAGGCAGTGTCCAAGGACAGCCACTGCCCCCTCTGCACACCAGCATACTGCCGATTTCAGAGGGAGGTGAGGGTCAAACCTTGACAGTGATCAGTCTAGACACTGGCCCATAATTTCTTCCCATGCAGCTGTCATCTTTGGGGTGAATTCTCTAGGTTCATTCGGATCTGATCCCTTCAACTGGTCATAAAAGGGTTTCATTAATCGAGGAGGGATACCCAGAGCGTTTCTCACCCACTGGATTGCTCCCACCAATTTCTGAACATCCCAGAGTGTGCGGATCTGCGGCTGCACCTTGAAGCCCACGGGTTGAACCAAGTTGGGGCCAAACCGATATCCTAAGTACTTAATCCCAGGACCCTTCTGGACTTTCTCCTGTGATATGGTGAATCCCGTGCTTGTGAGGGTATTAACCGTCTGAGTTTCAAGCACTTTCAAGTTTCGATCAGTAGGAGCAGCGAGCAAGAGGTCATCCATATAATGCAGGATCTGACACTCGGGGAACTGACCTCTCAGTGGCTCTAGCACCCTGCTTACCACCAGCTGACAAACTGTAGGGGAACATGACATTCCTTGTGACAGAACACGCCATTGAAACCTATCTGCAGGGCCATGATTACTGGGAGTCGGCACAGTAAAAGCAAACGCTTCTTGGTCCTGTTCTGCCAAAGGAATTGAGAAAAAGCAATCCTTGAGGTCGATGACCACCAAAGGCCACTCTTTAGGTATAGCTGACAATATTGGACCTCCTTGTTGTACTGGGCCAAAGGGTATCAACTGAGAATTAACTGCACGTAGGTCGTGCAGGAGGCAGTAAGCGCCTGAACGCTTCTTAATCACAAATATCGGAGTATTCCACTGGCTGAGGGAAGGTTCTATGTGCCCTAACTGAAGGGGAGACTAACTGTTTAAGCGCAACAAGTTTCTCATGAGGGATGGGCCACTGATCCACCCAGACAGGGCGCGCATCCTGCCTCCACCGTAATGGAATAGCGTGAACGGTGGACAATTGGTAGACAGTGGCCCTAACTATAAATTTGTGATCCGTGCACCGATAGCGTTCAAAAAGTCCCTACCAAGCAGAGTCCCCGGGAGTTTTGCCACCAGCGGAACGAGCAGAGTGGGCTTCTCCGATGTTCCATCACGGGCAACCACAATTATCTCCACCTCAGCTAGAGACTTCCACACAGTAATGGCCCCTCCCACCCCTCTGATAAGCTGGAGGGGGCCCGTCGGCCATTCTCCTGGCCAATCGGTTTCAGAGATAACGGTGACATCAGCTCCCGAGTCAACAAGCGCAATAAGGGTAGTTGACCAGTGCCCAGCATAGTCAGGGGAAAACCCAAGATAGGAAGCTATAGCCTTCACTAGGGGCTTTTCATTTGTGTGAAGGGTTAATGCCACAGTGGGCGGGACATAGTCGTGGGCGGTCCCGACTGGGTCGCTTGTGGGCCTGCCTGCCCCCAACTGCCAGGCCCATCCATGTTTGGTAGAGAGGGACCCTAGGCCGGAAGGCCCCTCCCCTTCTCGTTTCCCTGCAACAATGCTTTCAAGCCTCAGCATTGTCGGGCATTATGACCTCACTTTCCACAGAACTGACAGATAACGGGCTCTTTCTTTCTAGCGGGACACTGCATCTTCATATGCCCATGTTCGCCGCAATGAAAGCAGAGGCCCTTGATGGGCCCTTCAGGCTGGGGAGTCACTCTAGGAGGACTTGCTACCGTCATTGCTTCCTGAAGCACAGCTGCGAGACTTTCCGCGGTAACAGGCATCCCTTTTTGTTTATCTAGCACATATTTAATAATGTCCCCAGGCGTGCACAACCCCTCAGGCGCCGACCGAAGTATGATCTTTATATCTTTGTGGGACCTTTGTTTCAAGCAATCCACGATAACCGGATTGCGGGCCGCTTGGGGTAACTCTGACCCTTCTACTGCTCGAATTAAGTGGTCGGCAAATTGCTGAAAGGATTCAGCAGGCTCCTGTACAATTGTTGTCCAAGGGGCCGGAGGCTCAGCATCACGTGCGAATCTCCTGAACGCCTCAAGCATCGCATCGGTAGTAGCCAATAGGTCCCCCGGTCGCAGCAGGGCGACCTGACCCTGGGGGGTAGCCATTCCGCCAGCAGACCCTGTTAGTCTCGGTACATCTGTACTGCCCCCCTGGCAAAGGGGATGGCGTTCATCCCTCTCCACCCGGGCAACAATTTGCCAGCATTGAGCCTTCCATTCTTGCTCCCAGAGTGTATACTGAACTGGCCTAAGTGCCATCCGCATTAGGTTCACTATATCATGCGGGAGAAGGGGGCCGTGGGCTGTCAGTGCTTCCAGCGCGGTTAGGGTAAAAGGTGATTTCAACCCTTTTTTCTCTATTGCTTCTATGAAGCGTGTAGTGCCTTTCTGATCTAATGGCACCCACATGGGGCCCTCCTCCCCTGCTACAACAGGGTACGCCCCCACGGGTAATCCACATTCCTCAACGCCCTCTTTTATCTTTGACCAATCAGTGAATGAGCTGGGCGGGGCTAATGGTACGGTGTCCGGTGACTGAGGAGGAGGGGGAAGGGCTGACCCTTTCCCTTTATCCATCCCCCCTTTACCCTCCACATTGTCTCTCTGTGTCAGAGAGCTCGCACAATCTCCCAAACCCCCGCTATCTGGTAAAGCAGGATACAGTGATGGTCGGGGATAAGGAGGCGGAGCGTCATTCAAGGCCAATAGTGACGAGCTGTGCAATGCAGGGTGAGTCGGCCGTTCTTTGCTCTCGAAATCTCCAACGGTCGTTCTGAGTGGGGTCGGTGCCGCCAGGCGATCTACCAAAGAAGCACAAGCTCCCCGTGCCAGCACCCCGGTACCCCCCTGGCTCTGACCTCCTCCCGGGTCCCCATGCAGCCCCAGCAATTTGCGCGTGGTATACAACGATTGCTTATCTTCTCTGGCTGCTTTCAGAACTTCCTTAATCAGCCCCCAATGTCTCAAGTCAGACGACTTATTCGTGGTCATCGCCCTCTGGGTGAGAGTCATGGTAAAAGAATCCCATAACTCGTGGTCCAAGATTGACTCAGGAGTAGGCAAGCAGCCTTCCTTCTCTAGCTGCGTTAGCACGGCGGCTATCTCCTTCTTAGAAGGAGCCGATTTACCGCAATATTCTTTGCAAAACGAAAGCAGTACCTTAATAACTTGTTCCATGGCTGGAGTCAGGGAGTGGGGGGTTTCTTCAGGAACCAATACGGTCTTCCGCAGTGAGATCCCTCAGACCACGGCCTCTGTGTTGCTGCAGCAACGTAATGCGATTCCCGCCTTCCACGAACGGATCCGTGTCGCCGTGGTTTGGGCGCCAGCCAGCACCAGAGCAAGGGGCACGACAAGTTCCTCACATTGCCTCAGAGAAGGCACCAAATGTGGAAATCACCACATCTGATATTCCATTTGTAACTTGTCGCCTTGCCCACAAGGACTACTTTCCGTCCCCGGCCACCTTGTCGCATTTACACATCAATATGATGAGTGGCAAAATGGCGTTTATTGCATCGTTACATTGATTTATATATGTTTCCTTATCACCTCGTTAGCTTTGTCTACGCTCAAGCACACTAGGGAGGGGAGGTCCTATCATGTCACATCCCGTACTTTCGGTTGCCACCTACTACAACTGTTAAGTTAAAAATAACTTCTGGAGGAGGGGAAAAATGGAAGCTGGTGATTTCTGTCACAAAGAGGAAGGCTTCCATCTCACATAAAGGTTTAGATCCAAGAATAATGTCTACTATTTTATTATGTTGGCCCGCAAAATCTGAGGTGAATGTCAATGGTGTGTCAGCAGAGGTTGAATCTTCCCTCCAATATTGTATTAAAGCTTGTTGCCATGGGACAGATGGCAGCAGAGGGGGTGTCTGGTAAAATAGCATCTGACATGGAAGTGTGTATGAAGCAAAGGTGTGTAACTGAATTCCTCCACATGGAAAAAAATGCACCCACTGACATTCATCGATGCTTGTGTTTTGGGGTGTGTTTGGATCTGAGAGACAGGATGTCTCAGGAGCAGAGGCAAGCAAAGCATGTACTCAGAGCAGCACAGAGGGTTATGGATTTTATTCAACATTCATACTCATACACACACAGGCATCCATTTTAGATAATCCCTGTAAGTGGGAAGCAGAAACTCCCTAAGCAAGTGCACTGTTACTTACTTTGTGGCTACAGCCACAAATATCAGTTCCCTTAAAACTGTCAGAATACTTTGTTCCATCCCAGGGTCATTCTTTAGTCAGGGGCCTTTAGGTCCCTGACACAGCTTGCTGAACATTTGTGGAGAGAAGTGGATGTGAGCCCAGTGAAAGTTGAACTGCAGGGGCAACATTTTCCAAGCAGTCATCCTAGCAGCTGTGAAACAGTGGAACACCTCCTCTGGTGCAGATTTTTACAAGTTCAGCATGTAGGCTCTTGTTCTTTTTTTTTGCTTTGTTTTTGCTGCCAAAAATGCATAGCTAATGGTGGTGGCTATGCTGAAAAATGTGGGTTTTTTTGTAGCTGAGTATTTGCTCTATCAAATAATGTTATTGTGCTCTTTCTTTCTGTTGTAGTTTCAGTGGAAATAAACAGCAGGCACTATTTTCAGAGTCACCTACGTACAAAATAGGTTCACCACCCTCAAAGATGAAGAGGACCTAGATGTGTGCCTACAAGCAAAGAATTTATTCTATCTAACCCTAAATCACACAAGACCATGAGGAAAATAACAGCTTCTCCTCAAATACTGTGTGCAGTTTTGAGTGCCACAATATAAGAAGGACATACAAAGAGAGAATACAAAGGAAAGGTATGAAGACAGAGAAGGTTCTTGAGTTATGCAGAGCAGCTGAGGTCCTTTGGTTTGATCAGCCTGGAGGAAATTGCTGGGATGCCTCATAATGGCCTAAAGCTTACTCATAAGGGGAGTGCAGGGGCATGTGTAGATCTCTCTGATAACAACAATTGGACTTGAGGGAATGGCATGGAGATGTAACAGGGGAGGGTAAGCTTGGGTATTAGGAAAAAGTTCTTCACTAGAGGGCATGACTGGGTACTGGAACAGACTCCCCAGGGAAGTGAGAATGGCACCAAGCCTGCTGGAGATCAAGATGCATTTAGAAAATATGCTCAGAAATATTATTTGATTATTGTGTGGTCCTGTGTGGAGCCAGGTGTGTAGAAGACAAGAACTGTTTTTTCTTTTGCCTCAAAGCTTGCTTCATGAGGCCCTTTTGGTGATAAGAGTCTAACTGACAACTGTGAATTATCTAGGGGGGGTGAGCAGTGGGTGTCACCATGCCAGGGTACTTCTGCTTATGATTGATAAACAGAGGGAGACAAGCAGTCTTTTCTGGGGATGCGGCTTGAAGGAGCTGACCACTGCAAAAGGTGATAATGCTTGTGCATGGCAACGAAGGCACCACTGCCTGCTGGCTTATCTGTTGGGCCAGATGTGTCACACTAACAGAGAGAAACAAAACCTTTGGAGGAGAAGAACTCCCAAAGAAATGAAACCTTTGGGGGAGAACTCCCAAAAGAAGAAAGAACCTTTGATGGAGGAATTCCCTAAGAGAAAGAAACCTCATAGGAAAAAACCTCCCGGGGCCTGCTTGCTGCGAAGCTTCCTGGCTTTCTCCCATCCCCTGCTGTGATTGGACGAGTTCCTGAGATCAACGGAGGCACTACAAACAACACTGGACCCACGGTGGTGACTATCTCCCTCTTGCTTTCTACAAGGACACCTTGCTTTTATTTCCTATCCCTTTTCCATCACCCGCCTTCCCTTCCCCTTCTCCCTAAGCAACTAGGATTTGCAATAAACTGGTCAGGCTAACATTTGACCTGTTGTGTCTTAATCTCGCCGTTGGGTATACATATATTAAAAGAACTTCCTCTCCTTCCTATAAATTGGAGCAAGACAAGGTGCTGGACACAAAAATCCTTGTGGGTCCATTGCAACTTGGGATATTCTATGATTCAGTGATTCTGTGATAATACATCAATGGAAATGAAGTATAGTAACTGAATTGTAGTTGTATGAATGTAAACTTGAAGATATGTTTCAGGGAGCACTGTATGCATCCCAGGCATTAGTGGGTATTTAGCCTGTGGGATCAGATTATATTTCAAATTAAAATATCCACAAGTATGGTGTGGGCATCACCTCCTCAAGGCCAACTGCTTATTTTTCAGATTTTCTCCTCTTAGGTGACGCTATTAATTTATATATAGACCTTGGTTGCCTGTGTTACATTTATATGATTACACAGCACTTAATTTCTTCAAATTTCAGTTAACAATTTTCAACAACTGTATGGGGAATTCTGAAGGATATTGACATATGTGAACATCTTTGTGCATTTGCATATATGTACATATTTACACATGCAGTTCTGGATTAAAATAAAGCATTTATTATTATTATTATTTAGTAAGACCAGCTTTATTTTTATTTGGAGAAAATTTGGAGAAAATAATATTTCAGAGATTTTCAAAATGACCTATTTCCCTCTCCTCTCACCCAGTTCACTTTATGTATATATCATGAATTTGTGAAACTCATTTCAGTGGTATATATCAATACGACAAGGCATCAGAGCTCCAGTGAAGCAGTAGCAGAGTATCATGTCAGTAATTTGACAGATCAAGGACTCTTGAAGGACCCTATAATGAAAAATACTCCTTTCACTTTTCTGTCATAGATGCATGCTCATTTTAGCTTTGTCAACGGTTTACGGGCATTCAGCCCGGTTCCGTGACGAAGGGGACGGGGGATCCACAGACCCACGACCCGGGAAAAGGGAAAAGGGGAAAAGGGTAAGGAGATGGCCCTGAGAGCAAAGAACAGTGGCAACAATCTGAGGAGAAACAAACTAATTTACTAAATAAGATATTGGAACACCAAACAACACACTATAATACAATATAATTACAATTTAAGCTGATAAATCCAATACAGAGAGAGAGAATGTCCCAAAATCAAGGTAGGCCTTACTCTACTACTGATGATAAGACGGCTGGAGAGCGAGGTGCTACCAAGACGAGAGATGGGCGGAAAAAGGGGTGATGTCTCATGATCTGCAACCTTTTATCTTTTCCCTCTGTCCGGAGAATGGTAACAGAGGAGAAAAGTACCGTGGGGACTGTAGTAGTCCTTCTCTTCTGAGAACCAGGTACATTCACTACATGATGTTATGATGTGGAATACCAATAACCGAAAATCACAAAACCATGACAAGCTTGCTCAAAATTTCTTTGTCATCTTTGTTAGAACTATAATGATGCTACTGAAATCCCAATTATTCTGTGTATATTTTAAGCTGCCATTAAAATTAAATCAAGTTTGGTCAAGTACAATTGAGTACAATTTCAGACAAAAAAAAAGATATTTTAAACTAGAAGTTACAAAACTTCTGCTGAGTGATAATTTTCTTGTAAAAATAAACAATGAACATAATGAACTGTGTTTATGTATCATTAGTAGCTTAATATTTACCAAGAAAAACCAAAGAAAAAATCAGAGATACACACAATCAAATGCAGAATTTTTGCTTCTGCTCATAATACTGATATACCTAGTGCTGCAGAGAGCACTCAATATCATGTGATTTTAAACTGACAGTGCCTGTGTTGGTACAGGAGCATGCATTTGCATACAAATGCAAATCCATCCATGGGCATACAGCGCTTACATTAATATAAAACAGTTAATGTCAACATTCTGTGGTCCTGCCAACTCTACATAGCAATTCTAGAACTAGGAGCTTTCTACCTCTGTGATGAACCATTCACAGGTTTGAGTTCCTCACTATGGCTGACTTGTAAGATCCACTCCATAGGATTCAAGCGAAAAGACTGTGAGCCCAAGTTCATTAAATCTTTAAATATGGTACATTTTAGAGCAATCATAGCCTCGTGGAATTTAATCTTCACTGAAGTGAATATCTATTTCCTTACTCTTATTATATGTAAGGGAATGACTGTTCACTTGCATGTAAATGCCATACATACTAACATTTTCTATGGCTTGTTTTTGCATTATAAATATGGACACTGATAAGCTTTTTAATAATTCTGGAAGACGCAAGTTCAGAAATGTGAATATAAAGCTTGTGCAATAAAATGAATGGGAATATACAGAAACAACTGAATAAGACAGTATTAAATTACTTTCATGTACTATTCTTACTGAATTAATAGTTTTAAAACACATTTTTTTTTTCTTTAAAGATATATTAATACTTCTGTGAAACTAGCATTTAGCTTACATGGTAACAGGTCTGTGAACAGAAAACAACTGACCTCAAAATTCTTTCCTCTCAGAGATTATTATGTATTTTTCTAGATTAGTTTGTAGTGATAACCTGATTTTGAATATAAAATGAAAAAAAAAGTAGAAGCTTTTGGAGATGTCTGTGAGAGTTAATTAAAAAAAAAATAAAAATGAAGGTAATTATTTGGGAATTAGCATGTTAGACCACCTTTAAAGTCAGAGTGAATGCCTGTGGTATCATTCTTTCTTATATAAATTGGCGTGACATTAACTTTTACTGCCACCTGTAGCCATAAAATTATTTTGTTTTTCAACAAAATTTACTTGCACACATCATATTACTCCTTCATATATAAATTGTTTATTAGATTTTTCCTGACTTCAAACCATATATCTATGTTCCATCCTGTTTAATTTTCTGTTTTGCACTGAGAATTTTAAGTGGAACAGAATTACGTTTCTCAAGGCTTCTTATTCACCTGTCTGTAATAACTACAGAATATGTTTGCTTTCTTCCAATTTTTATTTGTATATCATTTTAATTTTTATCTCTTCCAGTCCTTCCCTCAAAAAATGACCGAATCAGTCCGTTTCTTCTTCATGCAGTGTTAATATAAGTGACCCTATTTTTTTTAATGCTGGCCCATTATTAACTGAAGATACGGTATGTCACTTTGTTGTTATGAGTATACTAATCTCACTGAACTCGGGGGGATGTAATTGTGCTCATCCAGTCTTAAATTTCTACTACATAGACAGCTAAATATAAACCAAGTATCCAAGCCTCCGTACGTTGCATAACTTCCATGTAGCACATATGCCAAAAGAAGCAACACACAAAGACAAAAATTTACTCAGTCCCACTGAAATGTTAACGCGCAATTTACATGCAGTCCATTTACAGTGATCCTAACAATTATACTCCAAAGAATCAAGTTAAAATGCCTCACTGCTAATAGAAATAATTACCCTTTTCCTTGTGTAAATAACTAAAGTGTAATTAATACCCTTTCCTCTGATATCATGGTCACCTTTTTGAATATCCCTCTCAGCCAAGAGCTGACGGTGTTACTCTTTTCTGTGAAGAATGAGGCAGCTGACAATTGACCCACCTTGCTGAGAGTAATATGATGTTTAAGATGGGGGTTCCTCTTTCTTCGACCTGGGGTCATCTGTGGCTGATTTTATTTGTTATTAAGCAATCTGTTCAGAGCTTCTTTCTCTTCTTACTGGCCAATAAGTTAGTTACAAAATTACTTTATTTTGCTAGATTTTTACCATATTTGATTAAACCATATTACTGCAGAATCAACACTAAGCACTACAAAAAATAAGCTAAGCTAAGCAAATAACTAGCTTAAAATATAGGAAATAGATCATCACAGTGTCAGATTCCTGCTGCAGCAAATAGTTTTCTTGATCTTTTCCTAAATTCTACCAAATTTTGCAGTTTCAACTAAAGCAGATCCATAACCATAAGGATGATTCCTGATTAAGTTCAGAGGCCTGAATAAAGTTAATACAAAGTCTGTGGCCTGCTAATAATAATAGCAACATGGCATATTCTAGTTCAAGTACAATACACTTTGAAGTACTGGTTATTGCAGTTAAAAAAAAAGCGAAAATGAGGGTTGTATGCAGCTCACTGTAAGTAGACATCTACATTTAGTCGAATACCTCTCTTCAGTGGAAGCATACCTTTAAATCCTGTAGACACTTCTATTGTAGACACTTAAAGTAAGTAGGGTGGACTATCATCCCAAGGACTTGATTCAGATTGCCTACAAAAAAATGTCTAGTGTCACTGGACACTAGATGGTATCCAAAACATGGGGACACTCCCACCTATGGGGCTAGGCAGGAAAAAAGAAAGACATGCATGAGATTCTATACCCTAAGAAAGATTGCAGATGACACAAAGGATGTTCCAAAACATGGGTTTTCCATGCACCATTTTAATGAAAGACTGTATCCTGAGCTATGTTGTCAGAAGATGTTTTACTGTGACCCTTGAACCATGCTAATTTGATTTGAGGGTTTTACTGTTGTCAGCAGTTTATGGGCTGGTTCAGCCCAGTTCCATGACTAATGGGGTGGGGGGACCCATGGACCCACATCCCGGGAAAGGGGAAAGGGTAGGGAGATGGGCCTAAAAAAAACCAGCAGCAACGATCTGAGGAGAAACAAACCAATTTACTAAATAAGATATTGGAATGCAAGATAACACAATATAATACAATACAATTAAAATTGAAGCTAATAAATCAAATAAAATGAGAGTGTCCAAATACTGAAGGCCTTACTCTAAGTAAGCTGAGGTGATATGGCTAGAAGCACTTGGAAAAGAGAAGAGCTGGAAGGTAGGAAAAAGGGGGATGCCGCGTAATCTGCAAACAGTATTATCTTTCCCTCTGAGCAGAAAACAGAAACAGAACAATGCAAAGTCCTCTGGGGTATGTCATTCTTCTTCTCTTCTATTGACAGTCCACGCAACTGGAGCATAAACTGTTTAACTCTCAGTGCACTATGTGATGTTATGATGTGGAATACTGATAACCAAAGACAACTGTTTCCTTTTTTTTTTTTTTTAATTTATGGTTGTAAATAACACTTTTTGTAGGAAATTATATTAAGTTTTATAAAACTTTCTTTATAATTATAAATGCATTTTCCTCAGGAAGAAAATACGAACAATATAGTATGGAACCTATAAAGTGAGAATTTTTTTCCAGACAGTTCTTACAAAAATGTAAACAGTCTGACTGTTGCTGCTCACATAACTTCCCACCTTTGCCCTTCATTATCACTTTAATTATACTAATGATAACATAGAAACATAGAACTAATACTACACTTCAAAAAGTATCTTTTACTAAAGCACAGTCTTGATAGAAGTCCTGTATAACAATTATCATTTATCACCACTGTTTAAGTATGTCATAGCAAACACAGAAACTTGTGAAATTTTTTACTAACATGAAACAAAATAACCAAGAAAATGAACTTATGTGACTCTATACATTTATTCATATACACATATATATGCACATAGCGAAAGAAATACTAAAGAACAATGAAAAGCATAAGCTGCAAATATATATCTATGATCTGGTAAATAAAAGCAACTTACAATCATCTGAACATATTTCAAACTAAGTAGCTAAGGTAAATGAGCTTGATATTTAAACTTGGTATAGTTGTTAAAGATCAAATTCTTCCTTTGGCCTCTTGAAATTTTTTGATATTATGCCTCACAAAATCAGACTTACACACTTATTTTTCCTTGATTTATCAACATATATATGGAAGTTGTCTGACACGTATAAAAGACAAATTGTGCCATATAAAATAAGCATGAAAGTGCACCCACTGAGGTTCTACAACAAATGCATTATTAATCTTTGTTAACTTGTCAATCAGACAGAACTGGAAATAAAATCACATTGTTAAATTGGCTGATTCTTCAAAGCTCACTGGGAAAAAAAAAAAAACATCTAAAGGGGCTAAGAGAAAGCATAAACATAGCTAGAAATAAAAATATTTATATATTAAATCTTGGGGAAGCTAAGATAACACTTCCAGAGGAAAAGTAAGAAGACAGCTTATTCCAGTGAGGCTGTGTTTGGAATATTGCATTTAATACTGTGCACCTCACTCATTGGGATGTTCAGAAAAAAAAATAACAACAAAAAAGAATAGATTAAGAGACTAAAGAAGCTAACTTAGTTATAAAGGAAAGATTATAAGAATTAATAGTGTGTATTTCCAATGCAGCTTGAAATTCGGCCCTTAATTTTGTTGTATAAAGTTCTGCCTGTACTCTACATGTACACTGTTATATTATGCACATAATTGATTTGGAGGAAATGATAAGTGATGGACAAGTCTTGACTACCATTAAGTTCTCATTGCTCAACATACTTTATTATGTAATATTAAACATATATAGCATGGCCTTTGGCATTATGGCATTAAGTCAATGATTTTTAGTGGT
Source organism: Numida meleagris (assembly GCF_002078875.1). Classification (NCBI taxonomy): domain Eukaryota; kingdom Metazoa; phylum Chordata; class Aves; order Galliformes; family Numididae; genus Numida; species Numida meleagris. The sequence goes on from NC_034409.1 coordinate 148,925,725, forward strand.
TAAATAAGGACAACAGAATACTATCTATAGGATGTTTCAAGTTATAGTTAAAATTCCTAGGTAACTGCACCTAGATACAATATTACCTCTCTCTTTCAAAATAAGTTACTGCTTAAAATTGTAATCAAACACATGATTCTGATTCTTTAACGAAATACATTTAAAAAAATAAATGTGCTCATTTTATAACAATGTCATTTTTTTAAATATTTAGTCTACCAGATTACATATTTTCCCAAGAAACATCTGCATTTAGATATATGCTAGATAATCTGTAAATTCCAGTCCATGTCTTGGTTTCACACAACTTCCATGTTGCATTTAGATATGTGACTCTAGAAACACCTTTACTTCCTACACCTCCTCCCCATAACTCTTAGTTTCTGTGTGAATAAACCTGGACATCAGTCACAAACTGGAATTGTCTTCAAGGGAAGCTCTGTAAGAATAATGAGGGGTCAGTATCCCCGAACCTTGTATTTTCCAGCACATAAATATAGATGTAGACTAAAGGTAGTGGTCAATGAAAAATTACAAAGTACGTGAAAGAAAAACATGAAATTCAAAATACACTTCTCTGGGCTATTTCCAGTTGGGGAAACAATGTTAGGCAATACTTTAAGATTTTTTTTTTTTTTAAATTGCTTCTTCCATTCTCTTCTTAATGTTTTTCAGAAAGCAAAAAGCAGCAAGTGAGACAATGCATTGTACAAAAGAAGCTATTAAGCCAAACATTTAAGAGCTTATCAAACACAGATCTTAGGCATATTCTTAGTGATGCACTGAAACTACAAGCAGGCATCACATCAGTTACTGTTTAATTTTATTTTCTTGTACATTAACCTTTCACACTCCCTCTAAGTTCGGCTAGAAATTGAGTTAGGGTTTAACTACGGCCTTCAATACAAGAAAGGCAATGACAATCTGAGTGAAGAAAGCATTACACCATTACACCACCTAATTTCTAGAACAATCCTCCTTAGAGAGGAGCAAATGCTGCTGTACAGCAGGTGTGTATCCTTATCAGATGCACAAGTGGTCTGAGGTATGCTAGTCTCAGAGAATCCCTATGATTGAAAATGTCTTACTTGTTTGTATGCATTATTCCTTTACAGTGACAGAGACTGAGCCAGACTAACCGCTGTTCTAGAGCCTACAGTGAGGATCCACAGCAAAGATGTGGAGCTTGCAGATCACTCAGACACAGAGAGACCTCTGCGAGAAATGGAACAGACCAGTCAAATTCCAGAGATTATGGAAAGAGTCTTCCTACAGAGAAAAAAAAAATAGAGTGCCTGCTGCCACCCAGATGAGAAATACCTTGGCTGAAATCAGGTCAAGAAGTAAGATGCAAGCCACAGTCAACAGGGGCAGATTGTGTATAATGCTTTCTACAGTCTTATATGGTCAGTGCAATATTTCTTAATTAAAAAATAAATACTATTGTTCATATTCTAATAAGGTATGGTGATTTTTTTATTTAAAATCTCTGTTAGATATTTCTGGGGAGCCAAATATTAGGGGGAAAAAAAAAAAGTGGTCATTTCATCATATGCCAGTTTGCAAGAAGGCACTTTATATCCTCCTAAGGCTAATGTAAAGAGATGTTCTTGATCAGCAGACAACCCTTCCACAAGAATAGTCTTAATAAATTAATTTCATTATATTCTTTTGATAACTTTCAGAAATTTTTACAAATTTTAAAATGTTCTGTATGAGATAATTAGCACCTTATAATTTGGTAATCTATGAACTTCTTTGTGAGTATAAAACTTGTGCCTATATTCTAATATTTAATCTTGATTTTGTGCTCAGATTTAGAAAGGAAGATACATAGGACTAAGTAGACAAAGGACCAGCATAACTATAGCTAGTGAAAAAGAAAACAATGCTTTCATTGTTGTTACCCTCAAAGGCACTTTGACAGCAAAAGAAGACATATAACATGTAGAGCTAAAATAGTTATTTTTCTAATTTAACATTGTAATCTAAAGAATAGGATTTGTGGTGAGTTATCAAGGTTACCAAATTTGTTGCTAGGAGGAATTCAATGTCAGAGCTGCTTTTTCCATCCTCTTAAGACTTGGGGATCACATGGGGCTATTTGTTTGTTTCCTTTGCCTGCCAGTTAACTTCATAGTAGCCTCCACCATGACCTTTGAAATAAAAAGCTATTTTTCATTTGGAAGGTGGGGCCTTGGCCTCTTGCCACAGGCAGCAGTTACAGAGCTACAGCTACTGCAGGTCAGGCAGTAGTCACTTGATCACTAAGCAGTTATCACAGCTTGTGATCCTGTAATAGCAAAAATTGTATCTACTATGAAACACTTTCAAGGAAATTACTTTCAGATTACTCTTCAGTGGGAACACAATCACTTAAGAGAAGCTTGGCTGATCATACAGCTGAGTTAAACATCTTTTCTGAGGATAAAAGTTATGAGGGAAAACAAACAGTGGAGATCAAAGAAGAGAGATTAAAACAACAACAACAACAAAAAAAGAATGTGGGACATAATTTATATATTTTTTTAATCTGCTTTTAGCACCTCGAGTGGCTAATTTTTGTACTAGGATAACAGTGTGGCAAATGGAATTACTACCTCTATGAGTTCTGATGGATTCCTAGAGATTTCCTAATTTACACTTTGGTCATTTTGACTTTCTTAGATCTTGGAAAATTTTTTAGGAAAGACTTAATTTGTTTTTCCTTCAGTCTTCCTAGGGCTTCATTTTTAAATCAAATAAGAGTGAATTAAGTAACATTATGCAAAGCCTTTCCTGCAGTTATTTGCAGGTGTTACAATTTGTTATATTTGACCTGAAAAGTTCAAATCTATGGTAAAAAAAAAAAAAATAAAATAACATTAGAGTTACAGATTACACCAAGACCTTGCAGTATTTTGTTCACACCATCATTTTTCAATGTTACCTAAGATCTGATCTCTGCTATTCACAAGGGTTTAATTACACAACAGAAAGGATAGTTCAGCTGCAAGAGACCTTCAAAGATCATGAAGTCCAACTGCCTGACCACTTCAGGGATAATCAAAAGTTAAAGTGCCTTATTAAAGACATTATCCAAAAACTTCTTGAATACTGACATTTATGGGTCATCAACAACCTCACCAGGAAGCCTGTTCCAGTGTTTAACCACCCCCACAGTAAAGAAATTTTAAAATCATAACATGGTTTTCCATGGAAGGAACCTTTAAGATCATCTAGTTCCAACATCCTTGATGTAGGCAGGGACACCACCCTCTAGACCAGGTTGCTCAAAGCCCCATTCAGCCTGGACATGAATGCTTAAGTGTCTCATCATAATCACAGTAAAGAATTTCTTCCTAATATCTAGTCTAAATCTACCTTCTTCCAGTTTAAAACCATTTCTCCTTGTCCTGTCACTATATGCCCTTATAAAAAATTACTTCCCAGCTTTCTTGTAGGATCCCTTCAGGTACTGGAAGGCCGCTATAAGGTCCCCCCAGAGCCTTTTCTTCTCTAGGCTGAAGAGCCCCAACCTGTCCTCATAGGGGAGGTGCTCCAGCCCTCTGATTTTTCCTTACATCTGTCTGAATCTGTCCCAGCACAGCTTAGTGCCATTCCCACATATACTATAATTGGTTACTGGGGAGAAGAAACCAGCACCCGCTTCTGCATTTCCCCTCTTCAGGAAGCTGCAAAGAGCAATATTGCCTCTTGGCCTCCTTTTCAACAAACTATACAAACCAAATGTCCAGAGCATTTCCTCATAGGTCATGCCTTTCCAAGCCTTTTAGTAGCTTTTTTTTTTTTTTTTTTTTTTTTTTTGTCATCCTTTGGATGCATTCAGGTATTTTAATATTCTTTTTTATATTGTTGGGCTCAGAACTACACACAATATTCAAGGTGAGGCTGTACCACTGGCTAAATATCTTGAAAGAACCACCTGTTTTGAACAACTGGCTACAATTCTCTATTCAATAGCTTTGGATGATGAAGATGTGTGAAGTCAACAGGTATATTTCACACATAGTACTGAAAGTCCGTTAACGTTGTTGGAAGAATGTGTATGTTTAGCTGCTACCCACCACCTCCCCTACCATCACCAACAAAAATCTATCATGTTACAAGTCATTTACTTTATGACCATAAATATTCTACAGCCTCCATCTCTAATAACGTGGTAAAATTAATGAGAACCTCTCTTAACCATTTGTGCTAATTAGCCATGCTACCTACATATTGCTGTCCTGAATTATGAGGTCTTGCACCTTCAACAAACAGGACACTCTTAATTATTGTCTAACAATGGGTTAGAATGTGCATTTGACTGTTTGAAAACCTTCAATGTAAACACTTAATGTAATGCTTTAGTCTGATCTCTACCTTCTTTTTTTTTTTCCTGCTGTATCTTACCTGTAAGAAGAGAGGGGAATCAGCAGAGAGATGGAACAATGAAGCACAAAATCAACCACTCCCTGAACATTAAGGGAATAATCCAGATGAATGCTCTGAACTAATGTTTTAGGCCAAAATTTCTCCATCTACAAGCATTAACATAGAACTTTGCTTATGTCCAGTCTATACCAGATTAGATGTTTAGATCTGCATTTCTACAGAGATGAACAATATTTCATGGCTTTTGACTATTCCTAGCTTGAGGACTTGATGAATGATGACTTCAGCTTATCTGCCGGAAAGATGAAAAGCACAAAGGTTTACTACAAAATGCAACCCAAAAACAAACAAACAAACAAAAAAAGAAAGAAAAAAGAAAGAAGGAAAGAAGGAAAGAAGGAAGGAAAGGAAGGAAAGAAAGGAAGGAAGGAAAGAAGGAAGGAAGGAAGGAAGGAAGGAAGGAAGGAAGGAAGGAAGGAAGGAAGGAAG
>NC_034409.1:148930720-149023873 GCF_002078875.1 Numida meleagris
AAGAAAGAAAGAAAGAAAGAAAGAAAGAAAGAAAGAAAGAAGGAAAGAAGGAAAGAAGGAAAGAAGGAAAGAAAACAGTCTGTGAGACTGAAAAGAAGGCAGATTATGTAAGTAATTTAAATGCAATAATCTTTTATTTGAATTAGTTCCTATGGGGTGCTCTACTATTTTCTGAACAGACCCATCCATATCCTGCCACTGTACTAGAGGGGTTCTTCATAGGCTGAAATATATGAATATGGGTTGCAGAGGGAAGATGTCAAGGGAAAAAAGGATGTTGAACATCCAAGAGGTGCTGAGTGGATGACAGATTTGAAATTTACTTCTAGCTAACAAGAATGACTTTAATAACAGTGATTATCTTTTTCTACTTGTGAGTTTGTATGGCCTTGATTGATGCCTCAGATTTTAGAATGAAAGAATCAAAATAATGTACTTTGAAAGACATTTCAGGGCCAATATTGTTCCAGATCAGAATTAGATGAAGATGTCCAATATCCTATCCATCTGTGTTTTGAAAGGATGCATTCACAGATCAACATTCCACAACTTTTTGCGCAACTTTTTCCAATATTTGTCTATGCATCCTCATTTAAATAAATAAATAAACATCTACCTTCTGAGTCCACTGAAAAACTCATTACATTCCAGTAGTATGTAACTGGAATTTGTAAAGATCATTACTATCTCTTTGGTTAAGGACAGGCATATCCAGACCATGAGCTGTGGGATGCATGTGGCTTGTGCCATGTCCTGCGCCACCATGGAGGCAGCGCTTCCCCACTGAGCGGCCCAGGCCAACCCTTGGCATGTACCCATCAGTCAGCAACAATCAAGCACCGATTAAATATCCCGCTACTTTTATGTTTTATTGCCCTTTTCTGTTTTTTTTTTGTTTGTTTGTTTTAATAAAAAATATTAACTATTAAATTAAGTTTTGTTACATAATTACATTAGCTATGTTGTACATTTTATAAGAAGTCCAAGACAATTCGAGGAGGTCCGGGCAAGCCAAAAGATTGTACATCCATCATTAAGGAAGTTGAAACTCCGTTGAAGGAGTAAAATTGATAATAACATAATTTTGGAAAAGAATTTTAAAAAAATGCACATTACAGTAACATTGGCAGCATCAACAGATGGTATAAAATCACCACCATATGTGTTCTTGATACATAAAACATTACCAAAGGAACAGCTGCCTACTGGAATAGCTGTCAAGTGTCAAAACCATGATGAACATCTACCAGTTTAGTCAAGCATTGCCTGAATGTCATTTAGAGTAGGAGACATGCTGCTAAGAAAAAGAGGAATGCTTGTTCTAGAAGCATTCAAGGAATATTTGATATTAGTAGTGAAGAGTACTATTTGAGCAAAGAATATTGAACTTTTTGCATTAGGAATAAAGATGTTAAAACTACAAGTCTTAAACATAGTAGACCAGTTAGTCTTTATGTAGAATGGATGTTGACATAGGATCCTATTTTAACTCCTACAGAGGGAATTAAAAAACAAAAAACAAAACAAACAAACAAAAAAAGCACCACAGTTTTGTCACTGGATTAAAAAGTCAAAGACTTATCTAAAGATCTAAAGATAAATCCTAAAGTTTTAGCAAAAGAATTAAAGAAATGTTATTTTTCAAATATGATTTCTTTGGAGAAGAAAATAAGAATGATGAAGAGATCAGAAGTGAGAGAAAAGCAGGAAGCACTCCTTTACTCTGTAGGTGGTTTAGCACTTGGAGATCTTCAAAAAGCCTTCCGGACATGGTCTTGGGCAACCTGCTCTGGGTGTTGTTCCCTGAGTATGAGGGTTGGACAAAATGACCTCTAGAGATCCCTGTCAACTTCAACCATTCTGTTAATCTGATTCTGTGAAAAGCTGAAGATTATAAAGATAATGGGCAGCAGGGGAAATAATGAAAAGACATGACATGTAAAAAGTGAAAAGCAATAGTACTAAATAGTAATAAAACATTAGAGGAGAAAATATACTGACTTCACGGCCAGTCGTTAATTAAAAGTTGCTTTATAATACTTACAGGTAACAAATATAATTTTTTTAAGAGTTTGCAAGGATATTATGATACATTTGGCATAGCACTAACAAGAGCAGTGTTTTGTGTCATTAGTGTGCAATGTGACAAGGTTAATACTAAGTAGGTCACTCCAAAATTAATGCATCCTATTTATTTACATGGAAACTGCAACAGATACAAAGAATGCAATAACACTATTTCATAGAGCAAATTCTCAGCTATGAAACACTATTTTTCAGCACAGTCACCACCATTAGCTGTGCATTTTCACTAGCAATGAACAAAAGCTTGCATACTATCCATGTTAGTATCTGTACCAGTGGGGGTGACACACTGTTGTTGTTGTCACTGCTGAAACATACCACCTACTGCCTCACTGTGATAACATCCACTGTTTGGTCTTCATAAATGTTCAGCAAGTGTCAATGAATGTTAATTGGCACTATTTTTTTCCTCATGGAGGAATTCAATTCCACCTCTTCATATCATATGCACTTCCACGTCTGACACCATTATGTCAGACTGCCCTTCTGCTGCCATCTGTCGCACAGTAACAAAATCTAACAGAATATTGTCAAGAACTTTCAACCTCTACTGCCTTAACACCAACATCCTCCTCTGATGTCATGGGCCAAGTATATGTACTTCCTGTACTTTATCTTTGAAAATAGTTGTTCACAAATGTACATACTGCCAAAAAGCAACGATATGGCGTGATTGTGAAGCAAGGGATATTTTTCTCTGGTAAGAGAGGTCTTCAAAAGGCTAGTACAGAGACATGATCAATTTTTAGTTTGAGTTGAATACCTGATTGCAACTCTATACATTCCAATTGTAAATTTGCAGGTAATTTATAAGCACATTTATACCAAAAAGTTGAACATTTTTTTCAGCAATTTTGAAATTATTCTCAATTTTTTTTATCAGAGTGGAAAGCAAGTCTGCATATTTTTTGCTGTTTATAGGACTGTGCTTAGCCAATGTGTCAAGATGCATACCATTGTTTACTGTAACTTGAGTTTACAATGCACTGTGCCCTCCTTGTGTCCTAGTTTCAGCCCAGTGTTAATTGCACACCAGCGTTTGGTTGTTGCTGAGCAATAGGTGCACACCCAAGTCAAGCTGGGTCACTCAACGGAGAAGAGCAGCTGCCATGATAATATGGGGCAGGGGGCTGGCTGCATTGTGAGCTGCGTGCAGGCCACATGCAGCTGGCAGGCCATGGGTTGGACATGACTGAGTGTAAGCGTTACTCAGCTACAACTAAAATATTGGTGCGTTATCAACACTGTTTTTCTCTTAAATTCAAAATATGACCCTAGACCTGCTTCTATTAAGGAAATTAATTATCTCAGCAGAAATCGAGACAATGAGCCAAGAGTGTGCCCTGGCTGCTAGGGAGCAAAGAGCATTATTAGATGCATTAAACACAGCATAGACAGCCAGTTAGACAAGATGGTTCTCTCAATATATTTAGGTGAACTGCAGCCTTACCTTGAATATTGTGTGCAGTTCTAGGCTCCATAATATCAAAAGAACATAACATCCTTGAAAGCATCCAGAGGAGGACAACAAAGCTTGTAAAAGGCCTGGAAGGCATGCCCTGTGAGGAGATGTTCTAGACAATTTTTCCAGTCTGGAGATAAGGAAGCTAAGAGGTGACCTCATTGCTCTCTACAGCTTCCTGAAAAAACAGAGAGCAAGGTGCTGATCTCCATGGTAGCAGGACATGCAGGAATGTCCAAAACTACACCAGAAGAGATTCAGAACAGATATAGAGAAAAATTTATTTACCAAGAGGGCAGTCAAACAGTGGAACAGACTTCCTAGAGAGGTGGTTGACGTGCAATGCCTGTTAGTGTTCAATAGGCATTTGGATAATGCCCCATTAATATTCTTTATCTTTTAGCTAGCCCTGACGTGGTCAGGTAGTTGGACTTCATGTTCTCTGAAGGTCCCTTGCAACGGAACTATTCTATTCTATTCTATTCTATTCTATTCTATTCTATTCTATTCTATTCTATTCTATTCTATTCTATTCTANTATTCTATTCTATTCTATTCTATTCTATTCTATTCTATTCTATTCTATTCTATTCTATTCTATTCTATTCTACTCTACTCTACTCTACTCTACTCTACTCTACTCTACTCTATCCTGTTCCATTCCGTTCCATTCCATTCCACTCTACTCTACTCTACTGGGATGCTACCATAGAACAGATAAGTATGCTGTAAAACATAAATTTTATAGCACTGCAGAAATAATATGTTCAAAAACTGTATTTTCTTTCATACTCATTCTTGCTTAAAAAGATGACTGCAATACCTTCACACAATGGCAGCTCAAGAGTTTTGAGTTTGGAAAAGCCTTTTATTTTTCAGTTTAATATTGATCTAATTGCATGATACTCTGGATTTCTCTGTTACGTTCTATGCATGATTTCAGGGTCTATATTATATATTATATATAATTGGACTTCTCAAGGCTCTTTTATATGATTTTTTCTGTTGCTAGTTTTGAGACTGTATGACTGTACACAATACTTTCCGACACTTTCTAAATTAAATATTTATTAGAGGCATTTCACGTAAACTGTTTTGATTTGTCCTTATACCGAACTGTTGTAGTTTAAAAATTTAATTAGGCAGTCATAGCAGAGATGTCTTCTCTGGTAGCACTATTATCATTTGTGCATGAATGCACTGATAGAGGGTAGTTTAATTTCAAATGGAAAAGACAAACAAGTAAATTGCAGTTTTCCACTCCGCAGAAGAACCATAATTTAATAGATGGACAAGACACAGAAAGACTGTTTAGGAAAAATCTTAAGCTGTAATCATTTTGGTTAATAGAAAAATTTACCCCATAAAGGCAGAGAATAAAATTCCCTGGAATGAGAAAAAAATGTTTTCAGAATAGGCAGTGTGAATATTTGATATATGTTCCTGTGAAAAGCATAGTATATATACTTACCAAAAAAGAGAGAAAAAAGTTTTCTCTAAAGAGAAAATGGTTTTCATAACAGAGAATTAGTATTTTTGTTATAGTTACAGTTAGAACTGAATGTGATATAAAGTGCCTGAGAACATCTAGCTTCCTCACATTGATTGAATGACATTCAAGTCTTGATTTCATAGAATCACAGAATGGCCTGGGCTGGAAGAGACCTCACGGATCATTAAGTTCCAATTCCCCTGCTGCAGGCAGGGCTGCCAGCCTCCACATCTAATACTAGACCAGGTTGCTCACGGCCCCATGCAACCTGGCCTTGAACACCTCCAGGGACAGGACATCCACAATCTCTCTGGGCAGCCTGTGCCAGCACCTCACAACTCTCTTGATAAAGAACTTCCCCCTGATATCCAACCTAAATTTTCCCTCCTTCAACTTAAAACCATTTCCCCTTGTCCTGCCATTATCTACCCTTTCAAAGAGTTGACTCCTCTCCTGTTTGTAGGCACCCTTTAGGTACTTGAAGGGTGCAATGAGGTCACCCTGTAGCCTTCTCTTCTCCAGGCTGAACAAGCCCAGCTCCCTCAGCCTGTCTTCGTAGGGGAGATGCTCCAGCCCTCTGATCATCTGTGTGGCCCTCCTCTGGACACTCTCCAACAGCTCTCTGTCTTTCTTGGATTGGGGGCCTGGATGCAGTACTCCAGATGGGTCCTCACGAGGGCAGGGTAGAGAGCAACAACCACCTCCCTCTCCCTGCTGGCCACCCCGCTTCTGATGGAACTCAGGATACCATTTGCTTTCTGAGCTGCAAGAGCACGCTGCTGGCTCTTGTTCAGGTTTTCATGCACCAGAATCCCCAGGTCCTTCTCTGCAGGGCTACTCTCAAGAATTGCTCCTCCCAGTCTGTATATATGCCTGGGATTCCTCCAGCCCAAGTGCAAGACCTTGCACTTTGCTGTGTTGAACCTCATTAGATTCACCCGGGCCTACCTTTTGAGTCTGTTGAGGTACCTCTGAATGGCATCCCTTCCTTCCATTGTGTCAACTGCACCACTCAGCTTGATGTCATCAGAAAACTTGCTGAGGGTGCACCTAATTCCATCATCAGTGACACTGATAAAGATGTTAAAGAGCACTGGTCCCAAGACAGAACCCTGGGGGACACCACTTGTTACCAGCCTCTACCTGGACATAGAACCATTGATCACCACCCTTTGTCTGCGGCCTTTTAACCAATTCCTTATCCACCGGGTGGTCCACCCATCAAATCCACATCTCTCCAATTTGGAGATAAGTATGTGGTGGGGGACCATGTCAAAGGCCTTCCACAAGTCCACGTAAATGACATCAGTTGCCTTCCTTTTGTCCACCAATGCTGTTGCTCCATCACAGAAGGCCACCAGATTGGTTAGGCATGACCTTCCCCTGGTGAAACCGTGATGGCTGTCTCGGATCACACACTCATTCCTCATGTGATCTAGCATGTCATCCAGGAGGATCTGTTCCATGATCTTCCCAGGCACAGAGGTGAGACTCACCGGCCTGTAGTTCCCCAGGTCCTCCTTGCTTCCTTTCTTATCAATGGGAGTGACATTACCCTTTTCCCAGTCACCTGGGACCTCACCTGACAGCCACAACTTTTCAAATATGATGGAGAGCGTCTCGGCAACCACCTCAGCGAGCTCCTTCAGAACCGTGGGATACATGTCATCCAGCCCCATAGATGCATTCAGTCTCACAAGGCGGTCTTGGACTTGCTCTGCCCTTAAAGTGGAGTTCCCACCTAGAAGTTTAGGGATTTACTTTTTTTTGCTGCTGCAAAAAACTGAAAAACCATTGGGAAAGAAAAAAAGCAATATATTATTAGCATAGAAAGCAGCTCCTGAATTGGATTAATTTGTCAGCTGTCATAATTTTTTCCCATATACATCTTCCCTTGGTCTAACAGCCATCCTTACTTATACGATTAAAATCACTATCCCTTTGGTTATATTTTTATTTTGTTTAGAATCCTTCTCTCTCTTCATGTAGAACGGCTTTTGCCTTACTCTATTTAAATAAGGATCTGATTGTGGTCTGAGAGTGAATGTGGCAAGTTGATTAAACATGTGGGATCATGTTTGTCTATACAGATTGACCTGTCTGTAAGACAAGAATTCAGTAGTGCTATCAGAGAGATTATTACTCCTTTAATTCAGATGGAGAAGCACATATTAAAACTACTAGATCATATTCTCAGTGGCATCTATAAAAAATGTCTTATTTACAGGAGATCAGTTCTATTTCCATGACATACTACTTCTTAGTCTCAGATCAGGCATGTGATTTGATGATATTTGGTTTCTGGATGCGTACAAAGTAGATATTTAGGCAGGAACTTTCCCTCTGTAAATGAAAAATATTCTTTAAGGACAAGATGAAAAATGTTCTTCAAATAATTAGAAGCAGTTTGGTATTCCAAGCTTTGCCTTCATTCATAATTTAAAATTATTGTTGTCATTTTATCTTTTCTTGCATAAAGTCACTATGTAGAATACCAGATTGAGTTAAACGTCATGCTCCAGGGCCACACTGGTTCTGCAGATTCTCTCTGGATGTTTTCTCAGTGATTTTAGCATCCAAAGTCCACTTGATTGTAGAAAAAAAGTAAGACAAGCAAATTGTTGGGTCAAAAACATATTTATTGTTCTGTTCAAAATAAGTGTTAATGTGCAAGACTGCTTAACAGGGATCCCTGAGCTGCCCTAAATTACCTTACCTTGTATTCTCCTTTTCCTCCCTTTTTAACCTCTTAAATTCTTCAACTTAACCGCCCCTACGTCATCTCAAAGAAACAGCCCACTCCTGTCTCCTCCTTCCCTATGGGCCTTTGATCAGTTGACTTTATATCCTTAATTTGGTATTTGCAATATCACTGCCCTTGCAATTTCTTCTTTAGACATCTGTTAACCAGTTACTACTAACTGTTAACTAGCAAACCCCTTTTGTTTTCTCCTCTTTCATACTGTTATCTTGTTAGTAATGCCACAACTCAGAGTGGGCGATAATATTAATCCCTTTCTCTTTTTTGTAACACCTTGCAACTCCTATTGCTGCTATTTCTACAGTGGCAGTGAAGGTCCATATTAGTGACCTGTAAGCATAACACAAAACATTACACAGAAGTCGCAGCGCATCCTTTCAATTGTTCCCATTCATTTGTTTTGATTAGGATAAACTTTTTTACTGAGCAAATACTAGTTTTCCATAAATTCTTTTTATCAGATCACTATCAGATAAAATGCCAATATTTACACACATTCTGGACTTTAACTGACATTAAAAAAAAGGGGGGGGCATTAACAGACATGGAAAACATTACTGATCGTCCTCTGGCTAAAATTTCGCCTACTTTTTGCCGAGGTACTCGGCGCAGAGGGGATGCATTCTGCATCGCAGCAGTGAATCGCCCCGGCTGCTTGAAGGCTAGCCCCGTCAGGGGGCAGGCACCGGACGCCATTGTCCTCCACGCGGCAGCGGCGACCTGACGCCAAGGGGGCGTGGCCAGGAACAGCGGTGGGCTCACCCCCTGCGTGTATAAAACCAGCCACTAGGGAGCGCAGCGAACAGGACGAGCAAACAGGACGAGGAGTGGTGTTTTGCACGAGGCGGGGGAGCAGGGTGTAGTATCTCTGCCCATTAGTAGACCTGTCACCTACCGGCTGCCTTCTGGACAACATATCTCGCCATGGTCTCCACTCGGCAGAAAGGTCTGGCGAGAAAGATGGTGGAGACTCAGACAGAGTCTCTGCCTAAGGGTGTGGCAGTTCAAGTCTCTGGCTGCAGCTAGTGCCTGAGTCTGTTGCTGCTGGAGAAGGAAGGCAGGGATTCCACCTGTGTGAGGTGTGGGCAGGTGGATGAGCTGCTCAGTATGGTGGCAGAGCTCAAGGAGGAGGCTGACAAGTTAAGGAGTATCAGAGAATGTGAGTGGGAGATTGACTGGTGGTGTAACTCTCTGTGAGAAAGACACTGGGCTGATACTCACCACACAGTGGTGGACCCCCTGCCCTGCCATTGCTGAGTAGAGCGAGGCAACCTGAGAGAAGAGGAGGAGTTGAAATTGGTCCCAGCTTGGCGATGTGGGCAACTCTCATCCTGTCCAACCTTGGTTCCCCAGGTGCCTCTGTGAAATAGGTTTGAGGTCCTGGAACCTGAGGGAGAGGTGAGTGAGGGTGTAGTGGGAGGCCCACCCACAAGGTTGTCTTGGGTAAAAAAGTCAACCCCATGTCTCAAGACTGCCTCACACAGAGTTTAGATAGTTTCTCTTGGATAAGAAAACCTTAATTTACTGTCAGCTCTTAGGGAAGGAGGTCTTGATTCAAACATCATTATATATAGTGGTGGTGAATGGAGTTAAATCCAGCTGGCGACCGGTCACAAGTGGTGTTCCCCAGGGGTCGGTGCTGGGGCCTGTCCTCTTCAATGTCTTTATTGATGACCTGGATGAGGGCATTGAGAGCACCCTCAGTAAGTTCGCAGACGACACCAAGCTGGCAGGAAGTGTCGATCTGCCTGGGGGTAGAGAGGCCCTACAGAGAGATCTGGACAGGCTGGATCTCTGGGCTGAGACCAGTGGGATGAGGTTCAACAAGACCAAGTGCCGGGTCCTGCACTTCGGCCGCAACAACCCCAGGCAGTGCTACAGGCTTGGGGCAGAGTGGCTGGAAAGTTGTATGGAGGAAACGGACCTAGGGGTATTAGTCGACGCTCGGCTGAGCATGAGCCAGCAGTGTGCCCAGGTGGCCAAGAAGGCCAATGGCATCCTGGCTTGTGTCAGAAATAGTGTTGCCAGTAGGAGTAGGGAAGTCATTCTCCCTCTGTACTCAGCCCTAGTGAGGCCCCACCTCGAGTACTGTGTCCAGTTTTGGGCCCCTCACTGCAAGAAAGACATTGAGGCCCTGGAGCGTGTTCAGAGGAGGGCGACGAAGCTGGTGAGGGGTCTGGAGCACAGGCCTTATGAGGAGCGGCTGAGGAAGCTGGGATTGTTCAGTCTGGAGAAGAGGAGGCTCAGGGGAGACCTCATAGCTCTCTGTAACTACCTGAAGGGAGGTTGTAGTGAGCTGGGGGTCAGCCTCTTCTCTCTTGTAACTAGTGACAGGATGAGGGGGAATGGCCTCAAGTTGCCCCAGGGGAGATTTAGGCTGGATGTTAGGAAATACTACTTTTCTGAAAGAGTGATCAGACGCTGGAACGGGCTGCCCAGGGAGGTGGTTGAGTCACCGTCCCTGGAGATGTTCAAGAAACGTTTAGATATAGCGTTGGGAGACATGGTTTAGTGGGGTTAGTGGGGTTGTTGGTGGTAGGTGGATGGTTGGACTGGGTGATCTTGTAGGTCTTTTCCAACCTAGCTCATTCTATGATTCTATGATTCTATATTGTTGTCCATAACCTTCTCTGATTGACTTGGAATGTCAGAAGTCTCCTTTATCAAGGAGCGGATCCAATCTGGATATTTAATAAAAGACCGTGTCATCTAAACAAGTGATTTTCCTTACTCTGAAAGTATGCTGATATATACTAATTTAATATAACTCTCAGTGAGGCAGCATACTGAAAAACAGTTAATTGTGGAAATAATACATAACCTTACTTAAAATGTAGTTTACTTTTTGAGGACCGGTAATCTAAGTCTTCTGTGAATATCAGTTATGTTGACAGGGAAGAAATTGAATCTAGTGTTCCACCAACATTTTGTCTCTGAAATTTCCTAAAGTGTACTACCTGATTGGTGTTCAAAAAGTTGATTTGTATTGTTGGTAGGTTTTCTTTTTGTATTTTTAATAGCTTTAATATTTCCAGCTGCCTAAAATCAGGTGTGAAGGATCTTTCTAATCTAATATTCTAAATGTATCTTCATCTAAAAGCCTATCATTTATAATATGATAAATTAGGTGTTTGTATTCTCACCTTCAAGTAACTTCTCTGACCCTGTTCTGTGGTTCCACATCGATCATTTGTCAGTAGAACTGTATCTGTGTACTGCAGGTTTTTTAGGGGCCCTCATTATTGAAATGTATTGCTGTTCACAGTTTTTTGTTAGAATAACAATAATAAATGAGAATGTATTGGCATATATATGTTAATTTTAAAAGATGAGATGCTAATTTCTAGACTGGTACATCCAATGTAGTACGACATCCTGAAGTTTTACTTCTTAATGGTTGGTTTATGATGATTCATCATAATCAGATTATTGATACTAAGTATGAAATAGATAAATTTCCATATAATTTTTAATTTTTTTTAATTTACATTTGTTCAAACTTGTTCTGTAAAGCCTAGAACAGTATCTGTAATAGGCCAGTATATGTTTTTAAACATCTCAAGTGCATGTGTTTTCATTTCAAACTGGATGTGTTATAACTTCAAAATGTCCATTTTGTACTGCTAAAACTCACAAGACTTTGTGGGTTTTTTCCCTAAAATTAAGAGGAGATAAACATATTTTGAAGCTGAGATTTAGACATATTAATGTAACTTAATGTTGTGGTTTAACCCAGCAGTAGCTAAGCACTACACAGTCAGTCACTCACTCTCCCCCACTCCCAGCAGAATGGTGGAGAGAATCAGGGAAAAAAAAAAAAAAAAACCCACAAAGTAGAACTCATGGGTTGAAATAAAAACAAATTACTAAGACAGAAAAGCAGAGAAAAAAAAAATATAGTTATGATAATTATATATATATATATATATATATATACACACAAAACAAGTGATGCACAAGCAATTCAGCACCATTCATCCATCAGTGCCCAGTCAGTCCCCAAGCAGTGGCTTCCCACCTGGTCAACTCCCCTCAGCTTTCAAGTCTTTTATGTGATGTTATATAGTATGGGATATCCCTTTGGCCAGCTGGGGTCAGGTGTTCTGGCTGTCCCCCTCCCAGCTTCTGGTACACCTCCTTGCTGGTCAGGCAACATGAGAAGATGAAAAGTTCTTGACTCAAGCGCTGCTCAGCAACAACTAAGCCATCTGTGCATTAACTACGTTGTTTTTTTCCTAAATCCAAAACACATCATGCCAGCCAATATGAAAAAATTAACTCTATCCCACCTGATACAAGTTATCTGCTGTTCAGGAAAAAGAAAGTCAAAAAATGCCAAAAAATTGTGTTCTTTTATGCTACATACATTGTTGAGTAGTACTTTACAAGAACTTTTAATAGCTATTGTCAAATATACAAATTGAAGGGGTATGAAAGGCTATTTGTTTTGTGTGATATGAAGTGATGATTACATGAACCTCAGTATAACAAGAGGAAGTACTCACAGCAGGTTTTAGAGTGATTCCAAACAAGCTGTCTTTTTACACAGTGAAGTTACTGTATTTTTTTTTTCCTGGAATTCACATGGAGGTCTTTACATTTGCAGTCAGGCACAGTGAATGAATTGAGAATGCTGATGAACGGTTCCCCAGATTTAACACTAAGTTATAATTGATCTCCAGTGATTTAGATTTCCTGGTTCATTTCCAGTTCATATCACTAAAGATAGAACCTTCACATGAAGAATCAACTTACAGAATAGGTCAAAAATAACATTTGTAACGAGGTCTGATGACTTTGTATAAATACAGGGTATTCTCTCCCCACACGATCTCAAAAATTTGCATAGAGGACTGATGAATTTAACTGTATGTCAGGGAGTCATTAATTTCTTAGTTAAATGCTGGTATTTGAACTTCAGAAATATCTCATGTGGAAACTGTAGCGATCAGAAGGACTAATGCTATGGAAATAGCGTTACAAAGGGTGGAAGGAAAATACAGTGCTCTCCCGGATCGGAAGATTTTGGGCTCGCAGAAAAAGGCTCCCACCAAGAGGGATCTCCAGGAAGAGATCCTTCCTCAGGGGCAGTCAGCCCTTAAATGAGGCCAAAGAGGGGTGGTGCCAGGCTCCACCCTTTCTGGTTGCACAGGTGAATTGCCTTCACCTGTGCTCCCAGGGCTGACTGGGTCTTTCCAACAGGTGCTCAATCAGTGGTTCAGGCCATGACTCAGCAGTTCCCATACAGAAACATAATCCATTTCATCTTCATATTCAGAAAATGATAAATCCTGTTGTATCTTCAAAACATCCCCTTGCTTCAATGTGTATGTTGATAGACAGGGAGACTGTTAGATAGTTTTGGCACATGGACTTTGAGTATGACAAAAGAGTTCCTTCAGCTGTTCTTTTTCAAAGAGAAAATTCTAATTTTGTATATGGGAGGGAGAAGGTACTTGATGTGACAGCAGAATTTTTTCTACTAGGGAACAAATGCTTTTCATGACTCTTCATGAACAATTAGCAAACTACAGTTCTCAAAATATTTAACAGTCAGATGAGAAACATGGCAAGAACTGAAGTTAAGATGAATAGTGTTAAGATGAATAGTTAGGATGTGTAGTGTACTTCTGGAGCTGCTCAGGGAGAATTCTTCACCTGATTTTCTAATGCAGATTAATGTAATAAAAAGAAAATACATAGGCAAATAAAAGTACCTGAGGTGAAAATGGATCCTATTGCCCAATTTCTGACAGACTGCTAACACAAAGTTTCAGTTGAAACAGAATTGGAGTGTTTTACTTTATGAAGCCATTCTTCCTCCCCATTGTTCCTCATCTGGCTAATCCAGATGACTACAAAACTGAGAGTGCCACTCACCAGAAGTGGTACAGACACATCAACACATAACTCAAAAATATGTATAGCAGAAAATGGACCAATACATTATTATGCATGGTCAAGTTTCTTCTCTCCCTCTTTGTCTTTTTAAAAACACCATCAAACAGGGAGAAGAACCTCATTGTCCAATATGACATGCCAGGATTATGCTGTCTGACTGAAAGCATATCCTAAATATCACAGAAGAATCTAGTGACAATTACATATCTGTGACCACAGTCAGAATCGGAATCTTATTCCTACATCAATGAGCTGAGGTTTACTTGACTGAAACAATCTGGATGCATCTCCATGTCGCAGAGGATTGTATGTTTACGGTTCCTAGCAATGTTCTGTGGACATGCTATGTCCAGCATACCTAATTTCTGTGAAAAAAAACTAACCCAGATGCACTCAGCTTGGTTTCTTTGGATGCCAAAATTTAAGCAAAGTGCATTTCCTGGCTAAGAGTGATAAAATAGACTGTACTTTTGTAATGTAACTTCTTTGACGAAAACTATGTCAATTGCAGGAGAGAAAAGAAGCTGCAAGGAAGAAAGAGTGAACTCCTTATATCACTCCAGGTTGTGCAAGAGACAGTGATACTGAGAGATAATAGTCACATACAGAAATTTCCATGCTTCTAGCCATCGTGACTTTTAAAAATGTTTATTCTAAAAATGTTTACACTTTTTTTAAGTGTTTACACTAAAACCAACCAGGCTCTACTTTCCCAGGAAATCTTTTAATTTTTAGCACTACTTATCTAAAATAGTTATTTAAAAAAAATCCCACAATGAAAAAAAAACCTAAAAAATGTGAACAATTATTTCCTATTTATGACCAAATACATTTTACTCCTACCTCATTCTTTACAAAACTAAGAAATGAGAATATTCCTGCACAGTTGATTCATGAAAACAGATGAGTGTTTGTGATGGGTGAATTCAGATTGGCTGCACTTGAGCATAAAGAAAATAATAAAGAGAAGGCTCTCTTCTCATTTCCAGGCACAATGTTTAAGTAGGCACAGATAATAAAAACAAAAAAAAGAAGACTGAGAAATATAATCTCTTAATGAAACAAATTGATACAGGAAGCTCAGTACAATATCAAAATTGTCACACAGTAGTGATATTAATAAAGATTGTAGTATACATGAATCTCATTTAGAAATAAAATATACAATGCTAAATAAAATTTAAAAATATCATCAAGCCATAAAAATTCATCAGATGCTTTAAAATAGACAGCAACAACAATCAACAGGAATACAGTATTTCAAAGATTCTTACTTGGTCTGTCTTATTAAAAATAAGCAAGTAAATTTTAGTTAGACATTTTGTCACGCCTTTGCATTTCAGAATATGTATGACAGATTAAAAGTGGGAATTCTAATGATTTGTTCAATGCAAAAAACAAATGTGAGTCAGATAAAAGGGCATATTCACTGTCAGAGTTCATACATACCTCAAGCTGAGGGAGACTGCCTCCTCTTACAGAGTTGTATGCAAAATATGATGATACTGAAAGAAAAGTCTGTGATAAATAGAATACTTACATTAGCATGATAATGGTAGTGAGGAAATGGAACAATCTCATTACAATTAAATTTCTATGTAATTTGGTAACTGTACGATGCTTATGCAAATTTTAAACAATCATTCTTTTCAGATTCACAGTGCCATTTACAAAACATTGAACAAGCTAATTCTGTGCTTCCTTAGCTACAGTATGTCAGTTGTGGGTAGAATACAATTAATATATCATTTCACACTTGATGCATATAATTTAATTTCCTTTATTAAAAACAAACAACAATAACAACAAAATGTTTGTTTCCAGGAAGCTCTGAGAGGTCAGAATTATCATTAAATAGATAAAGACTGTTAGTAACTGTAGGAGAATGAATAGTTGTATTTGTGCATTTTATTAAGAGAAAATGAATAAGCAAGGACTATTGCAAGGAAAAAAAAGATATTTGAAGGTTGGTAGTAATACGCTTAACTTAACCTTTTTTTAATGTATTTTCAGAAATTTAAGTTTTGTTTCACCAAGTTGATATATTTCACCCTTTCCCTTTTAATATTTGTAGCCATATAGGTGCAACAAAGCATATGACAATCTCACAGAGAAGTTCATAAACAAAATAGTTTATACTTATAGAGATAGTTTTGTGTGAGTATGTCTTATAATCTTTGGTGAGATTTCTTTGTTTATTTTGTTTGTTTGTTGTTATCATTCACTCTTGGTAATAAATATTCACAATTCAAATTTGTTTCTAGGGTGTATTTATGTATCTGAAAGCACACTAGGCGGTACCTATAATGTGTCTTTTCTAATCAATATTAATTAATACTAGGGTTACTGGAGAATCTTTGATAAATTTAAAAGAACATTATTTTTAATGATGTAGTAAATAAATTGATCTTTAAATAGAGGAACACAATGGACATACTTGTGACTTGTAGGTTTCAAATCAGACTTAGGTCCTTAAAATATAGTATGATAAGAATATAACGTTATTGTGGCTTCCTACAGAGTAATACAGAATTCCCTTATTTGCTAAGTAAATAAATATACAGTCGCATTCAAAAGATTTCATAATGTCTCAATGCAAAAAGCCATCATTTACAAATGCTATGGAAGGCTGTACTACATGATAAGTAAATGACAGAACCCTATCACTATTCACTATAGATAAACAAATTTTTGAAAAGTAAATTCTAAAAATGTATACTTTAAATTCTACATAGCAATTGTTCCAGATACATAAAAATAAATACAGTTATTATTTATTTATTTATTCATTAGAGTTATTTATCCAGTCATAAAGATGGCCTGTTTTGCCAGGGAGAGTTACTGTAAGAATGTCTGCTGAAACCTCACACAGGATGACAGAACATTATCTAGACCAAAAAGATTGAAACATATTTAAATTGTAAAAGATCCACTGTAGAGTTACATTCTTTAGTTTTTGTCTGTGATTAAAAAAAAAAAAAAAATTGAGACTAGAACACATTCATTAGTAGCATGGAAGTAACCATCAAATTTTCAAGTTTATATACATTTTCATGAAATCATATTCTTACCTCTTATGCATTATTTTGCAAGTAGTTAAAAAATTAACTCCAAGAGATGGACAATAACACACTCAATCTACTGAGAGTTAAAATCTTGTTTAAAATATGACATGAAATACATATTAAAATAGCTGTGGTTAATTTTTCTATATTGTGAAAAAATAATAAACCACTAAATATTTTGATTACTCTGGAAGTTTGCTTTTTTTTTTTTTTCTGTGAGGCAGTTCTTGTTTTCATTTCTTTCTCTCTGTTTTCTCTCATGGAACATTATTTGATAATAAGAAATTAAAGAAAATGTATATATCTTTATCATCAAATCTAATTTCTGTGCAATTATAGAGTTCTTCTAAAACCACCTCATCTCGAGGCAAGTTACCATGTGAAATCTGACAAAAGCACTGCCAGAAGCGCTCTGGTTGCAACTATAAAAATGTTACTGAAGATAACTCACAATTTTGTGCAAGGAAAGTATTAATCAGTAAATCCTGGCAGTCATTTTCCCTGAAATGCCATGGTAATTCTATGTTAATACTTCCTGTCTGCAGCAATCAAAGAATGAACAACAGGTAATCCCAATGTCTAAATCTGAACAAAATGATTTTTCTTCTTCCAATAATCCACCATCTGATATGTAACTTCTTTCTTTTTCTGGCTGTTTTGTGGGTAGATCTGCTGCAAGAAGGAAATTTCATTCACCCAGGTCAATACCATTGATTTCAAGCTTGCTTTGGAGGCATATTGTCAGTTACTGTGAATTGGTTTATGCACTCGTTACACCTCTGTTTTCTCTTAAGAATTGTTCTTATGGCAGACATTATTTAAAGTTGTGGAGCTGCATAAAATTAAAAGTATTCACTGTCATCATTTTCACTTGTTATGAAACTGTCAACAATGTTAGCATTGGTAATTTCAGGATGCTAAAGCTTAATGACGGTTCTTACCTCTGTGACCAACATATATTTTTAATCCAAAAAGATATCATATTTGTTAAAGAAAAATATTTTGAAATTAGCACTGCAAACTGGTAAATGGAAAATTAAACTTAACTGTATGGTTAAATAAGGTATTCTAATTATTGCTGTTTTCTATGAGGACTGCTCCAAAAGTAATACCTCCTATTTTATTATGTTGATCCACGGCATTAGAGGCCAGTTTTGGTGGTACAGCAGTAGAGTTTAAACCTTTCCACCAGTATTCCATTACATTTTGCTGCCACATCACAGATGGTAGCAGAGGGACACTGAGAAAATGGCATCTGACATGGAAGTGCATTTATAAAGCAAAGCTGTGTAATTAAATTCATCCCTTAGGAAAAAATTGCATCCACTGACATTAATCCACTCTTGATGAATGTTTATGGAGACCAAACAGTAGATGTTGACACAGTGGGGTAGTGAGTGGTACATTTCAGCAGCGGCAACAGCAAAGTGAAAGACAAGCCACGTTCTGGACAGCCATGCAGATTTTTATGAGCACAGCATGCAGGCTCTTGTTCATCTCTGGCAAAATGCATAACTAATGATGGTGATTATGTTGAAAAACAGTATTTTGTAGTGAATAATTTGTTCTATCAAATAGTTAGTGTGCTCTTTGTATCTGTTGTAGTTTCTGTGGAAATAAGTAGGAGGAATTACTTTTGGAGAAACCTACATAGAATCTATGACTTGGCTCTGAAGCTAAGAAATGAACTCGCTTACTTTAAAACTTCCTACATCTTCAAATCTCCTAAAATGTACATAGGTCCAACAAAGAACCACAATATCAATGAACAAGTCTTGCTTGTTGCTTTTCTATTTGTTTTGTTTCTCCATTGTCATCTTCTTAATTTTCTTTCTAATTCAAGTTTAATAACCCTCCAGCTTAGCTAACAAGACAATATTCTGTAATACACTGCTGAGAACTGTTGAGGAATGAAGCAGATAAAAACAATGTTTTACACAGCTTGATGCTTCTACAAATTCTTTGTCTTTGCTCGGTTGATGAGAGTGTGTGTGTACTTCTCTAACAACAAATTTGTAGGTTAAATATCATCACTAGGAAGAAGAACTACAACCTTTCTGCTCCCGTTTCCTTTTTATCTTCTTTTTCTTCAGGAAAACTGGACTGCAGTTAGTAATATCAGCAGTGGCTCCAGGCTATCTTATCTTCCTTTTCTTTAAAAAATATACTAAAATGCAAAAAAAAAAATCATATTTAAAATAGTATACAAAAATGTATATTATTACAAAAATAAGCAATTGAAGGAAAAAAGGTATACAGTTCATAGTATCATAGAATATACTGAATTGGAAAGAACACACGAGGATCTTTTAGTCCAAATCCTGGCTCCACACAGCACGATCCAAAATTCAAACCCTATGTCTGAGAGCGTTGTCCAAATGTTTCTTAAACCCTGACTTCATTACTGCTGGCCTAAACTATCAATAAAGGATAACAATCAAAAGGGTGGATCAGACCAGGAAGTTTCCTAGAAATATCCCTGACCCATGTCCTAGGGAGGCAGCACAGTTCCCTATGGGTAGGGTCAGGCCAACATATACGGCCCTGGTCACCTACTGGCTGCCTCCCGGACAACATATCTCGCCATGGTCTCCACTCGGCAGAAAGGTCTGGTGAGAAAGATGGTGGAGACTCAGACAGAGTCTCTGCCTAAGGGTGTGGCAGTTCAAGTCTCTGGCTGCAGCTAGTGCCTGAGTCTGTTGCTGCTGGAGAAGGAAGGCAGGGATTCCACCTGTGTGAGGTGTGGGCAGGTGGATGAGCTGCTCAGTATGGTGGCAGAGCTCAAGGAGGAGGCTGACAAGTTAAGGAGTATCAGAGAATGTGAGTGGGAGATTGACTGGTGGTGTAACTCTCTGTGAGAAAGACACTGGGCTGATACTCACCACACAGTGGTGGACCCCCTGCCCTGCCATTGCTGAGTAGAGCGAGGCAACCTGAGAGAAGAGGAGGAGTTGAAATGGGTCCCAGCTTGGCGATGTGGGCAACTCTCATCCTGTCCAACCTTGGTTCCCCAGGTGCCTCTGTGAAATAGGTTTGAGGCCCTGAAACTCAAGGGAGAGGTGAGTGAGGGTGTAGTGGGAGGTCCCCCCGTGAGGTTGTCTCAGGTGAAGCAGCCTCAAGACTGCCTCCACCCGGAAGGACAGAAGGGTGGTTGTCATAGGTGACTCCCTTTTGAGAGGAACAGAGTGCCCTTAGTACTGAAGATGTGTGAAGGATTACTGTACTTTCATTTTCATTATCTGTTTAAAAAGCCTGATCCTAGTCAGTTTTTCTGATAATACCATTATAGCAATGGTCTACCACAATCAGGTTGATTCACAACCTCGATCAAATAGATTCTCATGGTTTTATATTTTAAATTTCCACTAGCTTTGCTTTTTAAAAATTTTTCCTTTTTATGTTTAGATTTGAATGGGGAAGTACTGCTCTCAGAATTATGGTTACACATGAACAAATTCTCCACAGTCTAGCTCGAGATAGTAATGCTCTGTGAGAGGTCATGATTCATAACTTGCCTTTCATGCTGATCTCACAGCTCAATGGGAGCCCAAAACATTTGCCATTCAGTGGAAGATCTTCCTTGTGCAAATGATGGTGCTTTAAATTCCCCATTCCTACTGAACTCAACACTCAGTATGAGCTTCTGCCACACAGAGACTCTTACATGTAAGAAAAGCTGCCATAAATCCTTTCTCTTTACTGCTTCTCATACTTGTCTCACATAAAGCAGATTATTGTCTGCATGAAAGCAGCTGTTCCTAGCTACCAGATCACTCTGTAGAGAGACACTCTCTGAGCTCTGTAGTAGCTGAACTCCTGTTGAGTTTAGATCTGGATTCTTTCTACAGAATGAGGATGCAAAGATACATAGTGCTTGTTTAGTTTACACTACAGATAATCATGTCGGGGAGGAATATGAAGCAATATCTTTTCTGGAAATAAATACCATACAAGAACATGTTTCTTATTTTGAGTTAACTTTTTCTCCCACCTCAATTATTTCAAATTCTTACAGGTGTTAGAAATAGCCAAATAATTTATCAGGATGGTATCTCTGATAAAAGCAGATTTTATTCACAGTTGCAATGGCGGGCATCCTGCAAACAGGAGCGTGCCTGCAGACAGTGTTACACCTTTTATGCCCTATTACCCAACACTTATCTTTTCCTCCCCTGATTCCTCATTGGCTGAGTACTTCAGGTTCACAAATCTTCCCAATGCTCAACTAAGCATACAGATACTGGCTAAACATAATTTGTTGCTAGCTAAGCATGTATATTACTAATTATTTAACTTTTAACATTTAATCACTCAACTCAACACCTGGCCATTATTTCTCCATCCTTGGATAGAGATAAGTTTGGAAGGAGGACAGATGCTTGCCTGTTGCATCCCAACCTACCCACAGAGTGAGACAATCTGACCTTATGTGGAGGCCCTGGCTTCTTTGATGTTTGAAAAGTCTGTTTTTTCTTTTGCTGAGGGTCTCTTATCCAAACAAAATAGCCTTACAATATGCTTTCTAGTCCGTAACACTATACCGATACTATTCACAACTATTACAGTTTTACAAGTGAGAATTAATCACATAATTCAACAACTATATTTCTAAAATATGTTACTGAAATATATGGTATTTCTACTTTTTCAAGCTAGCTATTTCTAAGGGCAAGTTACAAAATACATTGTGCTCTACTTCTTTAGATCAATTCTCGCGTTTTGGTATCTAATGCAGAAACAACATTCCATTCCTACACAGGATAATACCAAGCAAGAGAATAAAAGTATCAGGGTATTCCATTGCATAAGAATATTACAAATGTTAACCATCATAATCAATCTGCAGCTTAATTCAGTCATTTCTTTCTGGAGAGTCAAATAGAAAAGTCTCGGGGAAATCTTATAAGATTTGGTATTTTCTCATGAAGTGGAACTTTCAGAGATTACCCATTAGAAAATGCAGTATTTCCTTCTGAAAGACATGAGGCTTCACTAATTGGTGGGTAGAAATAGGAGGAGATAAAGACGCTGTTTTTAAAAGTTTTCTTAAGTTTGTTTGTCTGTGATTTCCCCTGCTCTATTAGAGGGCATCTAAAGGAGAGCAAGGGGTTTGAGGAGTGGCTGAGGTCCCTTGGTTTGCTCAGCGAAGAGGAGCTGAGGGGAAGCCTCATGGTGGCTGCAGCTCCTCATGGGGAGTGGAGGGGCAGCGCTGAGCTCTGCTCTCTGATGACAGCGACAGGGCCCGAGGGTACGGCATGGAGCTGTGTCACAGGGAGGGGCGGGTGGGGGTTAGGGAAAGGTTCTGCACCAGAGGGTGGTTGGGCATGGAACAGGCTGTCCAGAGCAGTGGTCATGGCACCAACCCAGCCAAGTTCAAGAAATGTTTTGAACAGTGCTCTTAGAAATACAGTTTGAATTTTAGATGGTCCTGCATGGAACCTGGAGTTGGATTCAGTGAGCCCTGTGGGTCTCTTCCAATCATATTCAGAGAGTCTATGATTTTTCTGTTTTATTACTAGTAAACAATGATTATTTTGGACCAAGTTCCATAATGGTCTGTTAAATTAATCTGTTTTTACTTTACTTTCATTTTAGGTGTCTTTAGCTGTATTTTTGTTCTATGGTAGTACAGTTTGTATTTATTATACTAGACTAGTATTTGCCCAGGTATAGGGAATGTCATCCCTTCAGATTCCTATTGTAGACAACTATGGTGCACTCTGCCTGATGAATGGATACTTCACTTTATCAATCAGTCTTTGCAGATCAATTTGCTTAAGTCTGCAGTGAGCTGCATTTACAAGGGAGAGTGTCAATCTTTAATAGGATTATGTGTCAGAATAAGATAAAGTACAGTAACAAACAGCTTTGTAGGAACAGCTCAGGATAAGAAGTAGCTGAACTGCCTATTGTGTCATAATTTTTTGTGTACCTGTCTCTTTCTGTAAGTGTGTTCTACTTAATATTTTAATGAAATTAATTATGGTTGTCTACACTTTGTATTACAATATATGAAGTTGTTAGCTGAACAAATTTTTTGCACAGCATGAGAGTTCACTGATTCTAAGGACTTTATACTTAGAATTATTTTGTGAATTTTTCAAATACATTAAATAATTAAACTAAGGCAATGAGATCATACAACAGTGAATGATTAGAAATGCCTATTAAAACAAAGTGTAGTTATTATATTTATGACAGAGCAACAAATTATTTCTACTTATCAAATCTATTCTCATTTCTGTTTTGCACTGTGGGTGAACTTTGCTACCACATCATCTGTGGAGAGGATATTTTATTTTCAAAAACATAAAAGTCTGCCTGTGGAAAAATCATTACACAATCATCAATGTATTTAGTACATTCAACCTTTTATTTTTATCTTAGTTAACTATAAAATAATTTTGGAGGAAAGCACTTTATTCTCTTCCTGTTTAGCTATTCTACTGCTAGACATTGCTGGATCTAGTGATTAATGTGTCTTTTTGTGAATATTTATCTAAATTTCTGGATTGCTAGTGTCACATATTTTGTCAATGCTTCTGAAAAGCCTCATATATCTTTTTTATTAGAATCTGTATCCGCCTGTACTTGATGTTACACTTCCCAGTTGTTCATTTGTGAAGTTTAAGAAGATACGTTTTAAGAAAAAACGGAAGAAAGCAATACAAATAAATAAGTAAATGAAAGTTGTTTTTTAAATTCTTGCTAGATTTAAAGGTAAAATTCTGCTGATGAAAGGTAAAGTTCTGCAACTAAGCTATTAAAAGGATTCCTCATATAGCCGGTGAATGAAATAAGGATCTCTGTAACAGTTTCTCTTATTATGAAGTAAAATCTATTAAATTTCAGATAAATTTTAAACAAGTGCTTACTTCAGTTCACTGTGTGAGAATCGAATGTTGTTTCTGCATTAGAACAAGATAAGAATTTTCTTAAATTTCATGGCCTCTGCTGCCATTTGGGTCCTTTATTAGAACTAATAGTTCTTTTCAGGGGTCTTTCTACTTTATTGGGGTTCTCTGGTAGTTTTCATTACTTATTCTCTAGATAAACCTTCCCCAGCAACGCATACTCAGTATAAGTAAAGTAATATATACATATATCCTGTATGGATATATATATCCATAGAGATTAGGTAGATGGAGTAAGCATTACATAGATGGAGTAAGCACAAAAACTGCAGCTCCTGTCTGTCCAGCCATCTGAAAAACTTATAGGCCTTCAGTTAAAGGCAAGCTTAATGTAATAAATACCTTTACTAATCAGAAACCCCTTGATGTTGGAAAACTACTAATTTTTGGTGCTGGATAGACTGGACCTGAGTAATAGAGAATTAAAGGAGGAGAAGTTAAATAATTAACAACATTCACGTATAAACTAGCAACAACTTAAGTATAGCCAGCATGAAAATATATGTTATACTTTGTCACACACATTGCAAGAATATCCTGAACAAATTAAAAGGACAAGTCATGACACGCCTTAGGGAGGGCCTGAAGAAGCTATTGAGGAAGGCCTGGCACCTTCCCTCCCCCCTGGTACTCTTCGTTTAACAAAGACTTTGAAGAAAATCACCATATCAATGCGACAAGAAGAGTACTGAGACGTCTTGGAAACAACAGGATGGCTCCTGACTGACACCAGATAACAAGTAATTAACAAACGTAAACTTTCGATAAGATTGTGAACCTGGAGTACCCAGCCAATGGAGAAACAGGGGAGGAGGGTAGGCAGGGGGGAAACCAGGTACAAAAGCTGTCATACTGTGTCCATAGGTCCGCTCCTGCTTGCAGGACGCCCTCCATTGCAATTGCGAATAAAATCTGCTTTTATCAGAGATACCGTCCTGATAAATTATTTGGATATTTCCAACAACTGTGTATACAACCTAATAACTAGCTCACATATAAACATTTGCATTATCAACACCTAAAATCAAAATTAAACAGCACATAATTTTCAATTTATTATATAAAATAAAGTGACCAAAACAATAAGCAGTCTACTCATGAATGCAAAGGGCTTCTATTTTTCACTTTTCTTTGTTTTGACACAGTGTTTCTTATGTTAAGGTCTTAGACCTCTGACTTCCTTTCTTACTAATCCCGCAGCCTAATTTTGCTCTACACATTTCTGCCCTCTAGGATGCATTTCTTTGATCTGACAGTTCCAAAGACAGTACCAGAAGGCAATACCTTTTTTTTCTTTTTTTTTTTTTTTTTTGTAGTGGTGATTTCACACCAGTAGGTAGCTCAGCATCCCCACACTGCATTCTCATTTCCCCTTCTCAACATATCAGGGAGAGAAAACATGATTTAAAAAAAAAAAAAAAATAAAAAAAAAAAAAAAAAAGGTTGTAGACTGAGATAAGGGCAAGGAGGTCACTGGACAGTTACAGTCACAGGCACATCAGTCTATGCATGAGGGAGATTAAAGAAATTTACTGCCAACTAATATCAGACTATAGCAGCAAGAACTAAAAGCAAACTAAAAACATTCCCCCCCCTGCCCCGCACTCCTCTACCTCCTCACCCTCAAGCGGTTCAGGAGAATAAGGAATAGGAGGAGCTGCAGTCGGTATGCAACAGAGGTGGGGTCGAGATCTCAAGACGACTGAAGACGTCTCTCCAAACACAGTTCACCCAAATGTTCCTTTGATGTACCCGTTAGGTGGAAATACCTCCCGTGTATCCAGAGCTGTAATAAAAGGTAATGTCCGCTTCTTAATACTGCACTGGTGTTAAAGAGTTTTATTTGGGCTCGGGTTTGTCCGGAAACATTATTATGGGGCAGCTCCTGGCTCTTCTTGCAAAGGCCACTCCTGTAGTGCTGCTACAACAAAAACCTTGCTACATAAACTCAATACACTTGTGCAGCTAGTCTGGTTCCCTGACAAACTGACAAGTTGAAAGAAACCAGAAGATGATGAGACCTTCCTCTACGATTATGTTTGCTACGCTGTCCCCTTGTCAACCTTTGTCATAGGATTATCAGTTAAGTTACAAGAAGCAAACTCTAATTATTTGGAGATTGAGAGCAATCAGTTCTTTCTTTTTTTCACCCTTTCTCACAGCAAGCTTTTGCATAGTATCTTTCTCTGAAGACGAATTTAGAAATAAGACACAAAACTCAAGATTTGTTTCTAGTTAAGAATATCACAATTGAAAGTCAGTTTGTGTATCAGTGACATATTTTGTAATATACATAATTAACACACCAGCTCGGCAGAAAATAACCCTCTAGTGGGATCATCATAGTGGTATCCCATTCCAGAGATAAATCTGCAGCTGGACTTCCAAAAGTAAGGATCGAATTCACATGCATTAAGCAAAAATATTAGCCTTGAGATAAAGGAGAAATGTATCAACTCTGAGATAGTAGTATATTATAATATCAATGGAACTTGCAATTTCAGGAACACATCATCTCTATCTATAAATAATTACAGCCTACCTAGCTCTATAAGGACACTTGATATGGCCATCAGGGATTAGCAGAAGTTTGCATTGCATCTCAGTGATTTTTGCAAGGCAGCATGAAGATAAAGATAATTACATTATTTCTCAGAATGAACCTGGAATATTCGTGACTAAATTAAGTGTCAAGTGCATAGTGGATGCTTTTTTTTTTTTTTTTGGTCAAGAAATTATGTCACAGTAGAGTTTTACTTTAGCTGTTTTAGCTAGTGAACTGATTAGTGGGTAATTTCAAAGGAACTAAGTTCAGGATGACTTTCTCTGCTTTGAAAGTAAAATAAACTACTTCAATCTTAGTGAACTCTTAAGTGTGCGTGCTTAGGAAGTGAGTCTAGAAAAAATAGCAGCATACTAGCATCCTGGCTTATTAATCCTTTTTCATTTATCCATGAATGATTAAGATTCAATGAATTAAGTCAGCTGGATGAATCGTCAGTTTCTTTATTAAATTTTGATGAAGATCATGATGAGTGTACTGAACCATTTCTCTTTGGTTTCTCTGGAAACACAAGCCATAAAAATTACTTCTTTAAGTTGTGAGGTATTTGGCTGTGCTGCTGTTAAGTCAGTCACAACTATCAAGGCGTTTTCCATTAATGCAAAGGAGTGAAAATTCATCAATCAAATATACAACTGAGCTAATTACCCTGTGCAGCCTTAATAGTTAACAGAGAGTGTATATTTCCAGAACATAATTAATCTTGCTTTAATGTAGACATCTGAGATAGCTCAGATAATTTTTGCCTTAAGTGTGTAAATTTTTCCTTTTTTAATCTGAAACAAATTGGAAGACTGACTTGTCTACAACTTAGGTGTCTAAGGATAAGTATGTGATTTCCAATGTTACTATTAATCTTACAGTTTTGAATTGTTTTCTTTCTGTCCCTCCAGAGGAATGAAATAAAAATGTGTTTTTTTTTTTAAATACTTCAGTTTTTATGAAGATGTCTCAATAAAATAGCAAAAAAAAACAAACAAACAAACAAACAAATGAAAAAAAACCAACAACCAACCAACCAAACAACAACAACAACAAAAAATAGATTTTTCCACTTTGGAATATATTATGAAATTATGATCTATAGAATAAAATACAATTTCACTTTTTATTATTATTTCATTTCTGTTGTTAGAGCTTTTAAAATATAGCAAAGATCTTCCTTATAGTTATACTTCAGCTGATGGTCAGTTTAAATAAAATAAAATAGAATAAAATCAATAAGCAACAGAAACAATTGTCTCTAAAAAATGTGTGGTTTTCCAGTAACAACTTTCAAATTTACAATTAACATAAGAAGAAGAAACTTTCTTTCTTTCCAATTTGGCTTTCAGTAATAGGTCATATTAGTTTACAATACATTTTTATCAATAATGTTAACATCAAAGCATATACCAAAACTGAAAGCTTAAAACTCCTCTTGAGCAAATAGTTTTATAACAATTCTGCAAGTACAACACAGATGCTGACCACACTTTACAATCAAGGAACATTTACATGATGTCAAATATATGTATTTATTTTTACCAAGCTAGCAAGAAGTGGAATAACATAACTCTAATTTTCACTTGCGACAAATGTTTCTTTCTTCTGTATTTCATTATGGAAATCTTCCTTTCAATTACAGCAGTCCTGTTTGTATTCTTCTATTATTATTATTATTTTTAATAATACACATGCAATCAGTTTAACAACTTTTACACTTGAACATATATTATTAAGCAAGAATAATTCCTATATCTCTTAATATGAACAGGAAAAACCAGGTATCACAGTAGCTTTACACACTATATATTTCTAAAAATATGTTGGGTAACAGTATAAATAAAGATATCCTTGTTTTTAGACCCAGCTTTTGAATGAAACTCTATATGAAATTATGTGAAACAGATAATATTGTATTGTGATTATAGTGGTGAATGTACCTTCAGAACGTGATTTCCTCCTGAATTCAGCATTAAGGCTAGATTTTGTGGCTCTCAAGTAAAGTCTCCAGTAACTGGAAAAAGGGAAGCATCACTCTCATTTACAAGAAAGGGAGGAAGGAGGATCAGGAAACTATGGGCCAGTGACCCTTACCTCTGTGCCTGGGAAGACCATGGAACAGATCCTCCTGGAACATATGTTAAGGTACATGAGGGACGAGCAGGTGGTCTGAGACAGCCAGCATGGCTTCACCAAGGGAAGGTCGTGCCTGAACAATCTGGTGACCTTCTATAGTGGAGTGATGGCATCACTGGACAAAGGGAAGGCAAGTGATGTCATCTACCTGGACTTGTGCAAGGCCATTGATAAGGTCTCCCACAGCCATGGTGTCTGTAAACTGGACAGAGATGGATTTGAAGGGTGGACTATTTGGTGGATGAGGAATTGTTTGGAAGGTCACAGTCAGAGGGTTGTGGTCAATGGCTCTATGTCCATGTGGAGGCAGGTGACAAGCAGTGTCCCCCGGGGGTCCATCTGAGTTTGCTAATCTTTAACATCTTTATCAGTAACACAGATGATGGGGTTGAGTACACACTCAGAAAGTTTGCTGATGACATCAAACTGAGAAGTGCAGTTGAGACAGCAGGACAGAATGCCATCCAGAGGGACCTTGATAAACTTGAAAGGTGGGCCCTTGTGAACGTAATGAGGTTCAACAAAGCAAAGTGCCAAGGTCTGCATTTGGCTGAAGTAATCCCAGATATGTATATGAACTGGGAGAAGAACTCCTTGAGAGTAGCCCTGCTGAGAGGGACTTAGGGTTGATCAAAACCTAACATGAGCCAACAGTGTGTGCTTGCAACCCAGAAGGCCAATCCTGGGTTCCATCAGAAGAGAGGTGGCCAGAAGGGAGAAGAAGGTGATTGCCTCCCTCTAGTCTGCCCCCATGAGGCCCTATCTGCAATACTGATTAATCACATTAATGAATTAAAAACAAATTGAAAACTAGCATTCCTACTGCACATTTATGGAATATCTAAGTATTTTACTGCATTTAAATCTATTTTTTCTGTTCACTACCTCAGAAAAATATTTTTTACTAAAGAAATATTCTTATAAATTAATACCTGATTTTATAAGTCTTAAGTCTATTTACTGCATGAGTGAAAGTAACATAGTAAAGTTACATTCCTGTTAACTGGACTGAAGGTATATGAATTTCCATTTTCAGTTAGAGACGAAATCGAAATGTCTGCCTACAAGAATTCCCACATTTAACTTCAGTAAAACACATTTTAAAAGTTTTCACGGACTCACAGAATGTCAGGGATATGAAGGGACCTGGAAGGATCATCTAGTCTAATCCCCTTGCCAGAGCAGGAACACCTATATTAGGTCACACAGGAACACGTCCAGGTGGGTTTTGAATGTCTCCAGAGAAAGAGACCCCACAACCTCTCTGGGCAGCCTGTTCCAGTGTTCTGTTACCCTTACTGTGAAGAAGTTTTTTTCTCATATTTATGTGGAACCTCCTCTGTTCCAGCTTGCACCCATTTCCCCTCATTCTATCATTGGATGTCACTGAGAAGAGCCTGGCTCCATCCTCCTGACACTCACCCTTTACATTTTTATAAACATTACTGAGGTCACCCCTCAGTCTCCTCTTCTCCGAGCTAAAGAGGCCCAGCTCCCTCAGCCTTTCCTCGTAAGGGAGATGCTCCACTCCCTTAATCATCTTTGTGGCTCTACGCTGGACTCTCTCAAGCAGGTCCCTGTCCTTCTTGAACTGAGGGGCCCAGAACTGGACACAATATTCCAGATGTGGTCTCACCAGGGCAGAGTAGAGCAGGAGGAGAACTTCTCTCGATGTACTAACCATAGCCCTTCTAATACATCCCAGGATGCCACTGGCCTTCTTGGCCACAAGGGCACAGTGCTGGCTCGTGGTCATCCTGCTGTCCACCTGGACCCCCAGGTCCCTTTCTCCTATGCTGCTCTCCAACAGGTCAGTCCCCAGCCTATACTGGTACCTGGATTTGATCTTGCCCAGATGCTAGGCTCTACACTTTCCCTTGTTACATTTTATTAAATTTCTCCCCGCCCAATTCTCCAGCCTGTTTAGGTCTCCTGGATGGCAACACAGCCTTCTGGAGTGTCAGCCTCTCCTCCCAGTTTTGTGCCATCAGCAAACTTGCGGACAGTGCACTCTATTCCCTCATCCAAGTCGTTGATATTGAATAGTACTGATCCCAGTACCAACCCTTGAGGGACTCCACTAGATACAGGCCTCCAACTAGATTCTATCCCTTTGACTACAACTCTCTGGCTTCTTCAGCCAGTTCACAGTCCACCTCACTACCTGGTCGTCCAGACCACATGTCCTCAGTTTAGCTGCAAGGATGTTGTGGGAGACAGTGTCAAATGCTTTACTAAAATCAAGATAGACCACAGCCACTGCTTTACCATCATCTATCCACCTGGATATGTCATCATAAAAGGCTATCAGGTTGGTCAAGCATGAATTTCCCTTGGTGAAGCCATGTTGACTGCCCCTAATGACCCTCTTATCCTTGATAAGCCTGGAGACAGCACCAAGAATAAGTTGTTCCATCACCTTTCCAGGGATGGAGGTGAGGCTGACTGGTCTGTAGGTACCTGGGTCCTCCTCCTTGCCCTTTTTGAAGACTGGAGTGACATTTGCTTTCCTCTAGTCCTCAGGAATGACTTATTTTAAACAATATTTTATTATTAAACAATTTATATTTTATTGTTTTATTTTTTATTATTTTATTTTTAAACAATAACAGATCTTAGTTTTTCATTTTAATATATTGATTTTCAATGCTCTTGTTCTATATCAAGCTGTACCTGATTAATTCTATAGTTTCCTTCAGAAGTTTGATTTAGAGTCTTTGAATGGAGTTTATATCAAATAAATTTAGAAATTTAGATATTTTCCTCAGATCTCAGAGTATGGTCTCTCTTTAGAACCTTTGGTGAGAAAAAAATACTTCAGAATGTATCCCATAATATAATGCGTCAGTACTCAAGATTACATGATTTCTGTCTTAGACATGCATATTTCTTTCCATTGGTTGTAGAAGGAACATGCAGAGATCAAGAAATTGCATCATGCAGTCATATCTCTTCATACTTCTACATACCTTTTCACTGAGAATTTAGAGAGCTCCCTTCTTGATTCTTTTTGATCCCTTCTCTTCAATCAATAACAATTTAAAGCAATGAAAGATGAAAAGGCTAGACTGAAATCCCAAGTAAAACATTTTTCTTCTGTGTCTATTGATTTTCAGTATTTGAATCCAGAAATTGTACTCCACAGCATAAGCAAGTATTCCAACAGTTTAATTTACAAGTTTTGGATTAAAACAAAATCATAGAATCATAGAATCATAAAGGTTGGAAAAGATCTCAAAGGTCATTAAATCCAACTGTCAACCCATCACCATCATGCCCACTAAACCATGTTCCTCAGTGCCACATCTACACCTTTCTTGAAACTTCCAGGGACAATGCAGGTGCACTTCCTTAGATAGCCTTAGATAGCCTGTTCCAATGCTTGACCATTTTTTCACAGAAGAAATTTTTCCAGATATCCAACCTGAACCTCCTTTGGTGCAACTTGAAGCCATTACCTCTCATCCTATTGATAGTTACATGGGAGAAGAGACTGACCTCCACCTCGCCACAACCTTCTTTCAGGTATTGGTAGACAGGAGTTAGGTCTCCTGAGCCTCCTCCAGACTGAATAATCCCTGTTCCGTCAGCCCCTCACAGAATCACAGAATTGTAGGGGCTGGAAGGGACCTCTAGAGATCATAGAGTCCAACTCCCCTGCCAAAGCGGGTGTTGAGAAGCAGGTTGCTCGGCAGCATGTAGCTACTGATTTACTAATGATTTATGATGTAATGATGTAATCCCTAGATACGTGGAATGTGGTGTTTCCAGTGTGTTCTAGTATATTTCAGCATATCCATAGTATTCTGTATCTATAGTGTTGTAGTTAGCAACATATCCCATATATGGGGATTACTCGGGCAACGATATTGTTAGCGTGCACGTTGCATAGAGCTTGTATCCCTGGACCCTGTATCCCTGGAAGCATATATGCTATATAAGATGGTGTGTTGCTACAATAAATTGAAGCTGTGTGCACTCACATTGAGTGGTCGTGCTTCCCCACGCAAGGAGGGCAACCCTTTGGGAAAACTTGGGGTGTTTCCCAAAAAGCGGGCTCCCTAGACCAGGTTGCACAGGTAGGTATCCAGGCGAGTCTTGAACGTCTCCAGAGAAGGAAACTCCACAACCTCTCTGAGCAGCCTGTTCCAGTGCTCTGTCACCCTCACTGTGAAGAAGTTCTTATGCACATTTGTGCAGAACTTCCTATGCTTCAGTTTGTGGCCATTTCCTCTTGTCCTATCACCATGCACTGCTGAAAAGAGTCTGGCCTCATCCCTTTGCCTCCTGCACCTTGGATATTTATAGACGTTGATCAGATCCCCTCTGAGTCTTCTTTTGTCAAGGCTGAACAGACCCAGGTCGCTCAGCCTTTCCTCACAGGGGAGATGCTCCAGGCTCTTTATCATCTTTGTAGCCCTCTGCTGGACTCTGTCCAGGAGATCCGGATCTTTTTTGTACTGGGGAGGACAGAACTGTACACAGTACTCCAGGTGAGGCCTGACCACGGCAGAGTAGAGGGGGAGGATCACCACCCTTGACCTGCTGGCCATGTTCCTTTTAATGCACCCCAGGATCCCATTGACCTTCTTGGCCACCAGGGCACACTACTGGCTCATGGCCAACCTGATGTCCACTAGGACCCCCAGGTCCCTCTCTGCAGAGCTCCTCTTCAGCAGGTCATACCCCAACCTGTACTGGTGCATGTGGTTATTCCTCCCTAGGTGCAGGACTCTACACTTGCTCTCGTTAAACCTCATCTGGTTCCTCTCCGCACAACTCTCCAGCCTGTCCAGGTCTCACTGAATGGCAGCACAGCCTTCAAGTGTGTCAGCGATTCCTCCCAGATTCGTGTCATCAGCAAACTTACTGAGGGTGGACACTGTGCCCTCATCAAGGTCACTGATAAGATGTTGAACAAGACCGGACCCAGCACTGGCCCCTGAACTCCCACTAAATACAGGCCTCCAACCGGACTCTGCACTGCCAGTCACAACCCTCTGAGCTCTAAAGTCAGCCAGTTCTCAACCTATCTCACCATCCACTTACCTATTCCACACTTCCTCAGCTTTGTTATAAGGATGTTGTGGGAGACAGTATCAAATGCCTTGCTGAAATCAAGAAAGACAACATCCACTGCTCTTCCCCCATCCACCCACCTGGTGATGCTGTCATCGAAGGCTACCAGGTTGGTCAAGCACGACTTCCCCTTGGTGAACCCATGCTGACTACTCCTGGTAACTTTCTTTTCCAATTGCCTGGAGGTGGCATCCAGAACAAGCTGTTCCATCACCTTTCCAGGGATAGAGGGGAGGCTGACTGGCCTGTAGTTTCCTGGATCACTCCTCAGAAGACTTCTACTCCAGACCCTTCACCACCTTTGTTACCCTTCTCTGCACGTGCTCCAGGGCCTCAGTGTCTTTCTTGTCAGGGACCTGAAACTGAATACAGTACTTGAGGTGTGGCCTTACCAGTGTCAAGTACAAAGAGATGATCACCTCTCTGGTCCTGCTGACTACATTATTTCTGATACAAGCCAGCATGCTGTTGGCCTTCTTCCCCTGCCTTTCTCAGGTAGGAGGTAGAAGAAGGTGGATGTAAGCAAGGTGATTTTAGTTTTAGTTCTCACTGCTCTAGTCGTTATTAATTCACAGTAAATTACATCAATCTCCCTTATGCTGAGTTTGTAGCTGTTGAGACCTCCCTGTCCTTATCTCAATCTATGGGCTTTTTTCTTACTTTTCCTTCTGTCCTTTCTGGAGGAGGAGTGAGAGATAATTGTTGTGGTGCTGAGCTACCTTCTGATGTAAAACTACCACAAAAGTTTTTTAAGGCTGATGAAGAAATTTGCATTTTCTATTACAGTCTTCAGGGAATTTATACATTAAAGCAGCTTAGATAAAATTTATTTAAAAATTTCCCATGGTGACTAGGAATACTCAAGGAGACACTCAGGCTTTCTTTGCTAAGATTTACAATTTGTTTAAGAGAAGAAATGATTTTTCTTTCATGTCATATGAGGTAGTGTCTTGAATGTAAGTGCACTGAGGATTCATAGAATCCTAGATTCATAGAATCATAAAATCACCAAGGTTGCAAAAGACCTCCAAGATCACCCAGTTCAACCGTCAGATTCTTGGCTGAAGTACAGGAAAAAAGACAGAAAGACAGGGAAAGTAACCAGGTGCCAAGAAAGGAAAAATTTGCTCAATCTTTTCTTTGTTCATACCAATAATACAAAACAGGAATCAACAGGGTGCAGAGATTTCCACTGACATATGTTAAGATTTGCAAACTTTCAATCCACAACATTACAAATACAATAGTAAAGAACTGTAATTCTCCTGAGATGCAAGAACACACCTTTAATTTGCAGTTTCAGAAAGTCTTATCCCTCAGTCAGTTGTTACTCTTTGTCTGGCTGTGCTTTGTACACAGCTAGACTTCTTTCTCTTAAGGATTATGTACTGTTTTTAACTCATGGAACTTCAAAGATCAAATGAATTCAAAAGTATTGTAAATGTAATACTAAAGATCATACTTTCAATATATAAATACTGATGTAGCTGTATTCTTTGGAGTTACTTTACACCTCATTAGGGATTTATGCAGAGATTCCTTTCACTTATCCCCTACATCCTCTGCAGGTTTTATCTTTGAATTTCTCGTTGCCCTTCAGAGGCTACACAGTCACCTGTGACGTTTATAAATATTTTTAAATATTTAGATAGTACACAAACATAACATCCATGTTATATAGCAGAATTTTTTTTCCACTCAAGAAATAAATGTTTCCCTCGTGTTACTTCCACATTTCCCAACAAAACATGAGTAATATAGTTCAAGATTGACTGTCAATATAATTAATTCATTCTATGCAGGTGAGGATGCTAGTGCTATGTCCATGCGATCATTTGTAATTGGTCCTCTAAACATTAAATGTTCCAAATAACAACATCAAACAGTTATCATAAAGAAGACAAATAAACTAAAAAAAATAATCTCTAGGACTTGTCTTAAATTTATAAACACATAGCATCATGGGTTTTTTTTAGACAAGTATAATTTTCAGCAGCATAGCTGTAAGTAATTAAACAATCCTATTTCAAGAAGACAAAGATTTGTGCCAACATAAAGGACTTAAACTGGAAAATTCTAATATCAATTGTATATATATATATATATATATTTTTTTTTTTTGCAAAACCAAACCAAAACTAACAATTCGAGGTAATCTAATTTTTATATTTTGAAAATTTTCTGAATGAGTTCCCTTATCTTTCCATCTCAAGTTTCGAAACAGCAAGGTAATTTATGATGTATTCCAGGGAATTTTTCATCTCCAAAGAAGCTGCAAAGTATGTTGGTCTAGAATGAGCAATGCAGTCCCTCACTGCATGATATTCTTTTACGGAGTCTTTGAAGAAACTTTCATGAAGCAGAATTAAGCTTCCAGATAAACTGAGGAAAAGTGCTTTGAAAGTTTCACCAAAACTGACACAGTTTGTAAAATATTTTGCTTTCTGTACATTTGAGTTTTTTGGTTGTCTTTTCTTTTTTTTCCCCAAGTGCCTTCAAGCTCGTAATGAAACTTTTAAACAATCCTGAGAGGATTAGATGGTGCAGTAAGTTCTTAAGACTGTCTGAGCCCACTGGTAAGATTATACTTGACTCTGATCTACC
Organism: Numida meleagris; assembly: GCF_002078875.1. Taxonomy (NCBI): domain Eukaryota; kingdom Metazoa; phylum Chordata; class Aves; order Galliformes; family Numididae; genus Numida; species Numida meleagris. Next base: position 148,966,768 of record NC_034409.1, read on the forward strand.
TGATTTACTAGCTCAGCTCACATTCCACATTATGCACGTAGGAAACATCCAATTATGCTGTCTCCTTCATACCAGTGTTTTATAAATAGCCAGGGGACACAAGTAGAGACTGGCTGCAACTGGGATTCATTATCAGAGGAAAAGCTAGCAAAAAGTTACTTGTTAAAAGTAAAACTACTTGTTAAATGTCTGGGCTTGATACTTTTGAAAAAAAAATTATGCAGCACAGATGAAGAGACAAAAATAGCACAGTAAACTTGGTTTAAGTAATAGAATGAAAACTTAGGTAAGTATGAAAGATAACTCATTTTGTTCAGATAACTCTATGGCAGAATATCTTTTTGATCAATAGTTTATAAAATGTCATCTGGACATTGGTTTATTTGTTCTTAACACTGCACCAAATAACAAAACCAAAAGTGCTATTTCTGAAATCTTTCATATGATCTTTTTTCCAGCTACAGATAGGCACCATTTTTTTCCATGTAATTGTATACTAGAAGATAAATCTTTTTTTTTAAATGATAGTTGCTGTTGTTTCATTTTTTATTTCCCTCTAAATATCTCCAAATTAAAAATACTTGTACATTAGCATTTTTAATAATCAGCATATCTAAGTCTACTCTATTGTGATTAATTTTTATTTTCCTTATGATCTCATACTTTCACTCAAGTCCCAATCTCAAATCCTGAAATCAAAGAGATCTAGGGAAAGACAGAGATAGAGAAAAGCAAAATTTGTATTAATATTTCTTATAAAATGTTATATACATATATAAATTTATGTCTTGGCATGTGCTTTTACTTTGAAGAAGCACAATTTATCATCTTGATAGAAAATTTTACAATAATTCCTGCAGTTACTTCATATACATCATTTATCTTAAATGTTTTTTAGTTAATATTTTTGCATTTCAAAAATATAGATTCTTCAAAGTAGATTTTGCAAAACCTGTCTTTCCATACACTGCATGTTTAAGTCAGACAATATTTAAAATTAATATTCTTATTTTCTTTTTATTTATTTTTTTCCCCTTTTCTCTCCTGGGGTACATAATGCCACTATTTTTTTCTATCATTTCCCTCATGAAGGTAGAGTTTAACTTCTGTCTAGAGATTAAGAGTAGTTAAATGAGATAATAATATAGCAGACTGATTTTACAGGCCTTTGGATTTATTTGATTTTTTCATTACTTATGGAATTTGTATTTCACCCAACTGGGTTGTGATGCTGTTGAAAAGATATCAAGGTCTGCAGATCTTCTGAGATATGACAAAATTTCTTGTTTGGCTCTGAGTATAATGCTGCATTGAATAACCATCAGTGCAACACAGTGCTTGTAGTTCTCTAACATAACCTGTCCTGTACTTTGGGTTCTTTAGTTTCTTCATGGTGTGGTTAATCTGGAGCACTGCATATTATATCAAATATTGTGTGCCCTTACTTTTCCCTTCTACTTTTCTTCCCTTAGATACTGACCTATTTCAATTTTTTACATCCTCCAAGGAGTACAATTAAATATTTTCATATATATTATCACGAAAAGTTATCTATAATGTAATTTTTTTATATTTAATTCAAATTGTCTATGAGATTTTAGTGCTTTTCTTCTCCATCCCTGATTTGGAAGAGTTTGTGATTAAGGACAGTACTTACATGAGTGATATGCTGTTCACTTGCTTTCTTTGTGCCCTGTGTTTACTTTTTGCAGTACAGAATAATGACACAAATTTCATCTTTAAATTTCTTGTTTTCTTTCAGTGGTGACACAGTCACACTTAAGCACTATAAAAAGACGTCAAACAGACAAAATTACTTCCTTTACAGTACTACATAATAATTTAATTACCTTCATCCTGTCCTACCTTAATAACTGTTACTACTCAGTAATACTAAATGTCAAGGCCATTTCCATCTTTTTTCAATGTAATAAGTGAAAAGGTGTTCTATTATGCTATCTCCTGTTTGAGCTTTTAATCATGCTATTTTTACAAATTTGTACCAGTAAAAATAGAGTTACAATCACAGACAATTCTATTTATTATAGATATGATTGTCTTGGTTTCAGCTAGGACAGAGGTAGATTTTTCCTTCATAGCGTCTGGTATGATTATATGTTTTGGCTTTAGGAGAAAAAAACAAGGTTGTTACCACACCAAACTTTTAATTGTTGCTGCGCAGCACTGTATAGAGCCAAGGACATTTCAGTTTTTCAGCTTCATGTACTGTCCTGACAGTGAGGGGAATTGAAGGGGCACAGGGAGCTGGGAGGGGACAGACCCAGGACAGCTGACCTAAACTGGCAAAAGGGATATTCCACACCATATGAAAGTGTGCAAGAAGAACTTGAAAGTGGTGAGTAGTTAGCTGGGTGGGGAGTTGCTGCTTGGGAATTTGCTGGGCACTGGTCAGTAAGTGGTGAGCAATTGCTTGTGCATCACTTGTTTTATACACATATATGTATATTATTATTATTAATATCTTTTTTCTTCTTCCTTTTCTGTCTTAGTAAATGGATTTTGTCTCAACACATGAGTTCTACTTTGTTGTTTCTTTTAACAATACTCTACTCCACCCCACTTGGGAGGAGGGATGGAAGGTGAGTGAATGACTGCGGTATTTAGCAGCCTGCTGTGTTAAACCACAACAACCATGTTTTATATATTGTTATTTCCTAATCTGTGGATAACAACTCCATCCATTTCTGCTGAAGTTGTATGTCATGAAGAACTGAATTATTTAAAATTTGGCTTCCCTCAATTTTTTATCTTAGGCTGAAAGGAAGTGCAGAAAGAATAAACAATGCTATTTTCAATTTAATTAAAGGACAGCTCTGTTGCCAGTGGCACAATAGCTGGCAGTTTTGTTGCACCCTTTCACTGAGATCTCATCTGAGAGGCAAAGCACTCAGGTGGATTTCTGAAAAGACAAGAAAAGTATAATTTTAATTCAGGCAGTTGAAAAATATGTACCAGACAATCTTACATTAAAATTTGCTTTACAGGACTTCTCATTATTACAGAAGAGATCTGTTGATGGGAAATGATCCTGTTCAACTTACTATGACCTGCTTTACCAGGTAAAATGAAGCATTTCCTATTTTTTTGTAAGACACAGATCTACTGTGGGGAGGAGTCCCCAAGGGGAAAACCTTTCTTTTTATAAGGATTTTTTTTTCTACACTTAAAAAGAGACTTCTATTCCATGAAGTAGGGAATGAGATCTGATGGCACAATGAACTTTAGTACTTAGTCTTCATTAACCTACTGAATTTTAAGTAAAGTATGGTGGAGCAACTGAGTGGAATTTTTTTTAACAGTTTCACAACTTCTAAGTGAAGAAAATTAAGGAAATAATAATAACATTATCAGAAATAACAACAACAACAACAAAGACAAAAGAAAAAAGAAACATGACCATGGGGGACTTGTTTGTTTTCATAATATATGTTGAGGAAACAAGAGACCTCAAAAGAGAGAAGCATAAGCAAGATATATGACAAAGTTCATTAAAGTATCTGATAAGGAAAGATACAAAACTAAACAGAACATAGCTGTTTTCAGAACAAAAATCCACATCTTTTTATGACAGATAAAATAGATTCTTGGAGAAAATCTCCAAATTTTAAAGGAAATAAATCTCAAATATTCAAGTGTAGTGAAACAAATCAGATGTATCTTATTTATTCTTTAAGTAGTACAGTAAACAGACTAAATTTATATAAAAAAAATTATAAAATTACTTGGAAAAGCATTTTTAATTTTAAATGAATAAAAACGGTAAATCTATGAAGGAAAATTTCCTAGAGAACATCTTCTTTACTTCTGACTGATGGAGCACAAGGGAAGAAGACACTAGGGATTGCAGTCTATCTTTTGTCTGCTATCCGTTGGTCCAGTTCTACTTGTGGTCTTATGAGCTCCTGAATGTCTGTCCTCATGTCAATAGCGAAAGAGTGTAGTAAGACTGTACTTACACTTACGATGTGTCTTTCCCCTGGTGAAGACATAAAACTGCTGTGCATGGAAATGATAAGTTTAATGTCAGAAGAGAATTCACCTGAGACAGGAAATTCTCTGCCAGTGATTTTCAGTCAGGTTATGGTTCGTTTATAGCAGCTGAGTGGCACAGTGGGATCATAACTATATTTAAGAGTCAGGCACAATATTTCCCTGAGGTGTTTCCATTACTGAAGTAGCTGAACTACTATACATTTTATATATTTTGTGATATATTACACTTCTAAATAACAGAACAAAAATACATATGGAATGGCATTTTGTCTATTTATGGGCATTATTTGAATTTATTGTACATACATAATTATTTAAAAAAAAACACTTGATTCTTTTTGATTTCATCTTCATATAGACTATGCTTTCTAAAAATAGCCCCTCGATTTCACAGTATCTGACTATATATTTTCTTACTTTTTCTTTGTTTTTTCTTTTTCTTTTTTCTTTGGAGCTATAGCTTTAATCTATAGAAAAGAGGTGTGGAAGGATTAAACTCCCATTCCCACTCAGCTCCTTCCAGTGGAATGGTACATATTTCAGCTAGTTATTACCAAGAATATAACTCTGTTTTTTGATATTTTGAATATAAATTAACAGTGCTAGTTTAGTATTTCAAGACACTAGCATGTGTGGTAGGAACTATCTGAAGCTAACTTTCTTATTATTAATAATGCTGACTCTAACTTTGAAAAACAAGCAGATTTTTTTTTCCCTCCTGATGCTGTTTCCTATAATCCTGCATTATATGTCTCTCAGAAAAACTCTCAGATTTACAAATTTCCAGGCTTGATCAAAAGACTTATTACACGCAATTGAAATATATATATGTATATTCATTAGTTATGAAGATATGATAATGATCAGTACTCTGTGAAACTATATGGATAGATTTTTTATGAGATACTCATGCAATAAATACAAATACGTCAAAAAATTGTTTTACAGCAATGTAAAGCATCTTATGAAATACTCCGGCTATTAAATAAAATGAGATAATCACAGTATTACTTTTTTTTTTTTCCCCTATTTAGAGCTTTGTGTTAGCATAAAAAACAGCTGTCTTCCCTAAAGTAGAGATTTGGTTTTAGTTGGGATTTATGGCAGCATAAGGAGAAAAGCTGTCAGAAGTGTTTTTAATCCACTAAAAGAAGCTTTATAAAATGATAGAATCACGCATTGCAGAAGCTTTCTACCAAGCCTCACTTTCTTCGAAACTTTTTAAACTGTAGAGTTATCCTTCTGTTATTTACTAAAAAGTTGAACTTGTATTTGTTTACTTTGCAGAACAGTTTTGCTTGTTACTATTTAAAGCTGCTAGCAGATTTCAAATCAAGGTAATCAATATCTTATGAATAACATACCCTTCTAAAAAAAAATAATAACAAGAATGGAAACAGGAATGTTTTACAAACATAGTTCTAATCTCCTGTAATTTGTCAAACTATTCCTGAGAAGTTCCTAAGTAACTTCAGCTGTCTCTAAGGTCAATGGGATTCGTGAGTACCCGCGACCTTTTCAGGGAGCATAGAGAACCTGGTGCTCTTAAAAATCTTGCTAGTCTGGACTCCAAAGAAGTCAGCTCAAAGCAATTGTCTACATTGTATGCTGTGCTACAGTGGAGCAAAACATGACCTACCTGTAAAAGACTAATCAGAGCACTGGAAGCTGTTTTGCTAAAAAGAACTGGGATCTTAATTCCCTGAGGTACTCCGGCTTGTCACTAGCTGGATCTACAGTGCTTCTACTGAAACCAAGGTAAACTGGCACTGCTGCTACTGGCAAACAACTACACTGGTAGGATAGTTCTCACGAGCCAGATAAGTTATTACAGTGGATTTCACAGAGTGGAAGGAGGTAACACCTTGCTGCTTGGGGCTAGCTGAACAAGTCCACTGAGAACTACTCTTGTTCACCCTCTTTCACAGGTGTTCCCTGAGAGGCTATTGTTGGAGACGTTAACTTTTAGTGGAATGACAGCCATTAGGAGGCCAAGAAGAGGTTCTCTTGTTGTAAGGTAAATATATAGCTAAGGACATACTGGGAGAGAGAAGTAAAATTAGAAAAGCCTAGAGGCCAACTGCTATCAGTACAATAACGCATATGGTCTGCTGCTTACTGTCTTACAGTTTTCAGAAGCATAAGACAGTAAGCAGTGTAGAGCATACTGCATTATTTTGTCAACAGAAGCTTCTTTCAACCTACTGCTTTACAGAAACAATATATTTTTTGAGAACTGCCTGAACTTCATTCAAGGGTCAACCCTATTGAGGGAAGACCCTAGATCAAACTATATTATTTAAATAGTAAATCCTACCACATAAAAGTACTAAAACTGTGACATATAGCTTTGACTTTCATTGCTGGAACTCATTGTCTCACTTAGCTACAGATGCTAAGGTTAAAGTATGCTAAACAAAGTGATATAGGCAATTAACAAAACAAGATTTTAAAAGAAAATCCATTGACTGAGATTACAATAAAGAATGAATTTACTATGAAGAATTCTCCTTTTGCTTTTTCTGTTTTCTGTCTTTAAAACTGCCTTAAGAGACAAACAAATAAACACCTCTTCTTAATAATGCTTATGACAACTTTTTTCACAAAATAATAGTGAGAATTTTCCAGATAAATGTGTTACCAAAAAAAAAATAAATCATTTTTGCTGTTATTGACAAGAGAAATAAATGAGAAAGCTTTCAGTTCATGAAAACAAGCAATTTAAATCAGAATGATCTGATTCACTGTTGTGGTTTGACCCATCAGGCAGCAAAATACTACACAGCCTTTTGTTCACTTCCCCCCTCCTCCCAAGGGACTGAGGGAGAGAAACAGAAAAAAAAAAAAATAGAACTCATGTGTTGAGATAAAAAAAAAACTTTACTAAAACAGAAAATGGAAGAGAGAAATTATATTAATTATAATTTTATATATATATATATATATATATATATATATATATATATACAAAACAAGTGATACACAACATAATTGCTCACCACCCATCAGCCGAAGCCCAGACAGTCCTTGAGAAGTGCCTGCCCTCCCAGCCTTCCCTCTTTTTTATAGTTTTCCACATGATGTCATATGGTCTGGTCTGGTCTGGTATGGTATAGTACTGTATGGCCAATTTTGGTCAGCTATCCTGGTTCTGTCCCCTCCCAGCTCCTTGTGCCCACCACTCTTCCCTCTTTCTATCACGACAGTACAAGAAGCTGAAAAACTGTAATGTCCTTGGCTTTGTACAGCATGGCTCAATATCCAAAATTTCCTTTTTTTGTTCTTGACATTGTTGTATTTTTTCTCCTAAAGCTGAAGCTAGCATCATACTAGACACTATGAAGGAAAAATCAACTTTATCTCAGCTGAAACCAGGATATTCCTTTTTGGAAGGATTAAAACCCAATAAAAATCTTTTTCCCATGCCTCTGCTTTACTGATGTGATCTGGGCAAATTATAAATGAAATGATACTGCATCTGAGATATCTACCTAGGAAGATGTCTATTCTGGCATCTGTATGAGTTACATTGTCACTGGAAGAAATCAGTTCTCCATTTTTGTTTGTCATTAAGCCCAAAGAGAACAAAAGCTCAGGTTAGAATTATAATTTACATCACAATGAAATATTCATGTACCTTACAAGAAAAAAGAGCTAAAGAAATGCTTTCCTCTCTGAATTTTCTGCAACCAGATAGTTTTATTTAATAAATGTTATTTTTTTTTGCGTGTGATTACTACACTAAATATTGGATTGGCATCACTTTGTGCAGTATTTTTAATTGCTATTAAAAATGTTGGTTTATTATATTGATCTATTAAATTCTGTTATATATCTACAAAGTTCCAAGATTTTAACAATAGATATTGTAATACTGTAACTTTCAGAAAACCCAAAGGAGATAAGAAACTGAAGTTATTCTAATTTTCTTTTGAATAATTTCACCAATTGAGATTGTATAGCAGTTCGGAAATGTTACATCTCTTCAGGGAGTATTTCTGTTTTCCACATAGATATTTTGATGAGCTTTCATTGGTTTGTATTCAAACACAATCAACCTTTGTCTTTTTGATTTTGCTCTCACATTGGAAAATGATACTTAACTAATCAGTGACATCAGTGTTTTACAGTCATGTCACATTCATGTTAATTTGGGAATGTTACTAATTATTCTTTCTACATCTTTATTTTACACCTATGGAAGCAATAAAACTTGTGACTCATGTCTTCTAATCACTGCTTAGCTACACACTGTAGTGCCCTCTCTCTTAAACTAACATGATTAGGTACTGACACAGCAGAAATGTGAGACAAAGGTAAATAAACTCAGTTAGGTTACTGCAGAGTAAAAAGTCTTTGTGCTGACTCCTTGTATTTATAAACCTGTATCCCTCTATTGGTTAATAAGGTAGACTTTCGAAAAGATGCGAGTGTTTTCTCAAATAATAGCCATAGGCTTAGGCAACATTCAATTGACAGGACTAAGTTGCTGATGATTTTCATGGAAAAACAGACTAAAAAATTGTATCAATTAATAAACTCATTATTGAACTTGTTTTTCTAGCCATCTAGAATTGAATCATCCAGATTCTGATGGTTAAAAATACTTTTATCAAACATGATCCCCCTTCTTCCACTGTGTTTGCACAGAGTTGACTGTTTAGGATTCCACTTATTTTACTATGTTCCATAGAAAAATGAATTCAAGTAAATATTGGGAAGAAAAGGGTTAGTAATACTAAAGATAACCTTTGGCTTAAAAGCCAGGCTAGAATCTTAAAAAAGATTTATAACAATTAGATTAGAAATTAGAATCTAAAATATCATTTTATAAGAAATATAGAGAGTAAAAATAAGTGTTCTTGCTTTTAAGACTGAGCTTTGAACTATCTGTATAACAGTAAGGCTGGTGTTCTGCAGACCTCTATATGAAAGTTCTTGATCAAAGGGGCTTATGAGTTGACAGAGAATATAACTGAACTTACTCCCCCTGGTTTGTTTACCTACTTATATTAAGGTCATGGATATATCTAAAATATTCTATTCTGATGATCTAATACCAACATAAACTCTTCTGTGCTTTTATGAACTATAAACCATTGAAGAACTACCAGGATTTAGTTTATACAAAGATTAAATGAGATTCAAGTGAAAAAAGGACAAGTGCTCAGACAATATTGACAGAATTTGTGAAAGCCAAAGGATAGTCTTAAGATTTGATTTTTAGAAATAGCAAGTGTAAATTGTTGTCATGACTGCAAATATTCTGTGTTTCAGAATATTTTGCAAATATGTATATCGTGCAAATATGTTGCAAATGTTTGAATTTTGCAAAATGCATAATGAGAAAAAATGATAATAGCTTAACTTAGCTTTTAGGAATTAACAGTTGGAGTTGTCAGATAGCATAACTATATATATAAAAAAAATTAAAAATGAAATAACAAAATGTAAAACTAACATGAACACCCACTCCTAACAATAAAATCAAAAATCAACAGAATTTTTCTATCACTACTATGTGTTCCCCTGAGCTTCACCACATAGGGAAAAAAATCACATAAAAAGAGATTATCTGAAATCAAGAGATACTGCATTTCATTATTTTAATAACCCTGTCAAAAAGTCTCCCAGTAACATTAGCTGCTCAGTGAATTACAGTGGAAAATGTTTGCTGATTTGAAACCAGTTCTTTTTCATTTTTGTTTCAGGCTTGACATTTTTTTCCTCATGTTTTAACATTACTTTAATTTTCAAGCTATTTTTTAATTATTTCTAAAATTGATTAATTCAGGTTTCACTTAATCAAAAGCATTCCTTGAAGTTTAAAGCACAGCTTGAATTCTTGGTGCTTTGTTCTCTAGCAGCTTCTATAAGCCTGAACTTTCATACCTGAAAGAAGAGAGAGTTTGTCATAAGGATACTCTGTTTTTTTTCCTGTCGTTAAGTTGTGCTTGGTTAATTTAGACAACTCTTAGACACTGGAGTATAATGAACCAAAATGACAACCAAAAAAACACAGTGCTGTAAACTCGTAAGGTTTTCGTAAATAGCATAAGCAACAATTCAGTCTTTTACTTCTATCTAGTGAATGGGCTGTGAATGCCTAGAATGACAAGTGTTTCACATTTTCTCCCCATTAGATTTCTACCATGATATATGAGATGAAAATATAATTCACATCTTATTACGCCTGTGGGAAAAGAAAGTAATTACATGCATTTTCATCAAACCTATCAAGTAAGTAGAAACGAAAGACATTTATTTCTAGCACAAGAAAGTTCTGCTCTAAAACTAAGCAATAATCATAACTGTTTGTATTTCTGTGTCTTTTCTTTAAAGGCAACAGGGAAAAAGTTTCACTTTAAAGCCAGGAAGAAGACAGTATTCTAGTGACTTAGCCTACAACTTGCTGACAATTTTAGTTTACATCAGGTATTTGCCTTTAATTATCATTTTGGGAATAAGATGCATGATAGTTATCGTCTGTTCAGTGACACAACTTCCCAAAGATTTGGGGAGAAATAACACTTTTCTGCTCAGGTTCTTTCCCAGCCTTTCTGTGTGGGGATGCACACTACAGCAATAAATGCCTACCCTGCCTTCACTCTGAGACAACTGGAAGATGTCTAGCTGTTTTCTTATGTCACAGTGTTTAAACTCTGCCACAGGAAGGGCTTATGAGCTTCAGCTGGGTACGAAGTGGTTACTCTTATGTGGTTGCTGGAGACAGTGGAGCACAGGACTTGTTTGTGTCTGCCTTCAAAAAATAACCCCTCAAATGTCACAGGACATATTTTCAGTGCCTAAATGCCTAAATTTTTTTTTTAACAGACAACCTATAAGTATATTGGAGGCAAGTGGAGGGTGTCCACGTGTCACAAAATTCCAAAGTTTAAATCCAAGCTATCAACTTTATTAAATGTAAACTGTTAATTTAAAAAAAACCCAGCAAACAACAACAACAACAACAACAACAACAACAAAAAACAACAAAAAAAACCTGTCATTTCCTAGACTTACAGATCTTCACGGAACTATAATATTGTTGTAAATTCATTTCAGCAGCAACCTAAAATTGTTACCTAACATAGGCAAAATGGCAAAATATTGTCTCCAGTCTGTCTCTTTTTTGCAAGAAAATAATTTGTCTTTTAATCAGAAGTATACATTCACTGGGAATGAGAAAACCAGGAAAAGGAAAATTTTATGTTACAGGTAGGCAATTTCATTTGACATCAAGTCTGTGCTGTGTACAACCACTGATTATGATCACTGATACATAGATTAAACTATTCATGACTTTTTCTCAGTGCTTATTGATTTGGCTTGCTGTCTGGTTTTTCTGTCTCTATCACATGTTCTTCTAACATTATTGTTAGTTATTATAATCAGGCAATTTCATTGGTAACATCCCAAATTTAATATAATTTAACTCAGTATGAGTAAAACTATCCCTTTGTAGTCTTTTTCAGAAACTGTTATAATACCCTCACTCTAATTTTTCAGTTTTTTTTTTTTAATGTTTTGGATTGTAATGGTAACAGTAATAATGGTAATAGAAATCAGAAACGCCTATGTTTAGACTTCTAAAAGTAGACACTTGAGAGTGTATTTAATCTATTTCATTTTAAATGCTTATTTAAGAATAAGATTGATCTTTCTCTGGAAATGCTTATTTATCTGCAAAGAAAAAGATGATTAATCAAATACTACACTTTTAAGGCTAAAGTGAAATCAAATTATGAATTTTTTGAAGACCAGTTCTCCAAACTGAACCTTGCTATGAGATACAACTATTGAACTAGAGGTGTATCAGCCTTTCACAAATAGATTTCATGTGCATCACCTTCTACATAGATGTAATATTTTCCACTAAGACTGTCTCAGAAAAGGGAATGTTATCAGCTCAGATCAGTTCTTTGGTCTGCACAGTAATTCTGTAGATATATGACATGGTGAATTTTGATGCCAATGTTCATGTTTATTATTTGTAATCTTTGTTTTAATTAATTATTTTAAATCCTTAAAAGTTGTGGGTTTTTTTTTTTTTTTTTTTTGCTTTGTATTAGGTGTAATTTGCTGTGATAACACTGCAATAAACACTTTAGAAGTTTCTGAAGGTGGATACATTTTGGTGATAATCATAAGTATTGTTTGCATAATTTAATTTCATTCACAAGTCTTAGGATTCATAATTTGTATTTTCTCTATGATCAGTTTTATTTTATTTTTAAAATTTCCCCCTCTGCTCAGTGTGATACAGCGTTCAAAATGTATGTCTCAACTTTGTTCCCATAACATTTTGTCAAATATTCTGGAGTATGCATGTCAGAAACCAATAATAACCATTCTCAGTGTTCAGCTGAACATGAGCCAGTGGTGTGTCCAGGTGGCCAAGAAGGCCAATGGCATCCTGGCTTGTATCAGGAACAGCGTTGCCAGCAGGAGCAGGGAAGTATTTGTCCCTCTGTACTCAGCCCTGGTGAGGCCACACCTCGAGTACTGTGTCCAGTTTTGGGCCCCTCACTGCAAGAAAGACACTGCGGCCCTGGAGCGCGTTCAGAGGAGGGCGACGAAGCTGGTGAGGGGTCTGGATCACAGGCCTCATGAGGAGCGGCTGAGGGAGCTGGGATTGTTCAGTCTGGAGAAGAGGAGGCTCAGGGGAGACCTCATCGCTCTCTACAACTACCTGAATGGAGGCTGTGGTGATGTGGGGGGTCAGCCTCTTCTCCCAGGCCTTAGAGGGAATGGCCTCAAGTTGCGCCTGGGCAAATTCAGGTTGGATGTTAGGAAAACATTCTCCGAGAGAGTGGTCAGGTGCTGGAACAGGCTGCCCAGGCGGATGGTGAAGTCACCGTCCCTGGAGGTGTTCAAGAACTTTTAGGTGTTTTACTGAGAGACATGGTTTAGTGAGAACTATTAGTGAGAGGTGGACAGTTGGTCTAGATGATCTTGGAGGTCTTTTCCAACGTTGGTAACTGTATGATTCTATGATTCTATAATATTAGAAGCATGAATCTAATCTAAAGCACCTTGGCATATGACGGTGTGCTCATGACAGTGTGACATGAGAAAGCGTGTATTAATTATCTTAAGGTTCTACTTAGCTTTAAAGATGAAGCTAACAGGCTGGATAAAACACTCCCACCCCTTGTCTTCACTGTTCCAAATTGAAAAGAAGTTAACAGAGTCTAGATTTATGCCAGCCAGTGTCTTCATGTCATGCTGTTAATTCACTACATAATTAGTTTATTCTATTTAGAATACAGTCTTCTGGAGCACTGAAACACTTAAATGGGTTAGCAAGTCGCTTACATTTACTCAGGTTAATTAGATCTTAAATGACACCAAACCAACCAGATCTAGTCAGGTTTCAGCTACTGACATTTTAGTATAACTGATCCAGGAAAAAAAAAAAAGTCTATAGAATCATAGAATTGCTGAGTTTGGAAAAGACCTTCAAGATGACCAAGTCCAACAGCAGCCTAACCCTACCCTAACTCTAACAACCCACCACTAAATCATGTCCCTGAGCACCACGTCCAAATGGTTTTTAAACACATTCAGGGATGGTGACTCAACCATCTCCCTGGGGAGCCTGTTCCAGTGCTACCTCAATGTCATTAACTGTAGTAGAAAAAAAAAGGCTAAATTATCACACACAAATAATACAGCAAGTCAAATAAAAAGATGATACTTACTACAAATCTACAAATTACTGAAAGAGTTCTCTGTTGGTCTCATAACAGCTCTCAGAGCTTTTCTGTTTCCGTTATATCAAAATACCATATTTTGTTCAGTCTTGACATGGATGAAGGAATCTTTTAGTGGACTGGAAATATCACCTCATGAAAGCATTAAAATTCTGTGTAGGAACTTCCTCATCATCCATAGAATCTAAAGAAAATAATAATTCCTTCTCTCTCTCTCATTTACTGCCGTATCAAATACATAATGATACTTACCAACTTTTGTTTTCTTTTGAGTCATGAAAGCTGCTGTGGACAGAAAAATGGAATTCAGAATCAGATGGACTGCCTCATTTAAAATAATTTTATTAATGAAGTTTAAAATATTAAAGTATATAATTAAAAACTTTCCGAGGTCATGAATATGTTTAGAAAAAGATTTGCTTCAATTCATGAAATAGCTTACAATCTATCAAGAAAAGTTATTTTTTTCTTTAACATAATGTAAGCAATTAGCCAAATCTGCCAGTGCTACAGTAAATGTAACTTAACGCCTCTCCGTATAAGATTCCATTGAGACAAAACATAGGTTACTGCTAGAATGTTGCTGTAATTCAGTTTTCAGCATACACAATGAATAGCCATACCCATTTGAATAATGAGATGAAAATAATATTTGCATATATTTCTGAATTCGACACCATTATTTTGTCAGTATTTAGGTTCATCTTGTTTCAAATATTTTTTTTTAAAAGCACAATAAATATAATTCACATATTTCCAAAGGAACAGTACCTTTTATTACTTCAAAATCAAAAACATAGAACATAAAGTAACCAAACTCATGTGAATCCACATAAAGAAGGATATGCCAACAAAATAGGAAGTGGGGAAATCTTCTCCCTTTTTTTTCTGTGAAGTAGCATCAATGAGTACTTCTCTCGAGGGCCTGTACGCTAACACATGCAGCAAAGGGAACAAGCAGAAGGAATCCCCAAGTCTGCCATGACGCTGAACCTTGAGGTGTGGGTGAGAGGAGCAGATTCCGTCCCACTGTAACAGTGGAACAAGTCTGAGACCTCCTCACGAAACTGAATGTATGGAAGTCCATAGGGCCAGATGATATGCATCCCAGGGTCCTGAGAGAGATGGCTGATGTGGTCGCCGAGCCGCTCTCCATCATATTTGAAAAATCATGGCTGTCCTGTGAAGTCCCTGGTGACTAGAAAAAAAGAAACATTACTCCCACTTTAAGAAAGGGAGAAAGGATGATCCAGGGAACTACAGGATAGTGAGCCTCACCTCTGTGCCTGGGAAGATCATGGAGCACATCCTCCTAGATGACATGTTAAGGCACATACAAGACAAAGAGGGGATCTGAGACAGCCAGCATGGCTTCACCAAGGGCAAATCTTGCCTGACCAATATACACAGATCTTTTTCATTTCATAGAACCACAGAATGGTTGAGGTTGGAAGAGACCTCTGGAGATCATCTAGTCCAACCTCCATGCTCAAGTAGGGTCCCATAGGACACACTACCCAGGATTGTGTATAGACTGCTTTTGAATGCTAAGGAGATAGACTACTCAACCTTTCTGGGCAACCTGTTCCAGTGCTCAGCCAGCCTCACAGTAAAGTTTTTTTTTCCTTGTGCTCACTGAAACTTCTTGTGTTTCTGTTTGTGAACATCTTCCCTTGTCATAATCCCACACACCACTTGGGAAGATTCTGGCCCCATCATCTTGACGCTCTGCCTTCAGATACTTATTCACATTGATTAAAATCTCCCCTGAGCTTTCTCTTCTTCAGGCTGAAGAGGCCCAGCTTCCTCAGCCTTTCTTCAAAAGAGAGATGCTCCAGTCCCTAAACCATTTTAGTAGTCTTTTGCTGGACTCACTCACACCAGGACCTCTACATCTTTCTTGTACTGTGGATCCCAGAACTGGACACAGTACTCCAGGTGAGCCCTCCCTTGATCTGGCAGTGTTCTTCCTAATGCAGCCCAGGATACCACTGGCACACTGCTGGCTCATGCTCAGCTTGATGTCTGCCAGGATCCCCAGGTATTTCTCTGCAGAGCTACTTTCCAGAAGATCAGCCCCCAGTCTGTACTGGTGCATGGGGTTTTTCCTTCTCAGTTGCAGGACGCTGTACTTGCCTTTGTTGAATTTCAGAATGTTGCTCTCTGCTCAACAGTTCAGACTGTTCAGATCCTTCTAAAGGCAGCACAGCACTCTGGGGTATCAGCTACTCCTCCCAGTTTTATATCATTAGCAAACTTGAGGAGAAACTCTCTCTCTTCATCCAAATAATTGATGAATACCTTGAACAGTACTGGACTCAGTATTGAACTCTGGGGGACACAGCTATCTACAGGCCTCCAATTAGTTTCTTTGCCACTGATCACAACCCTCTGAAATCTGCCATTCAGACAGTTTTCAAACCACATTATGGTACACTCAACCAGCCCACACTTCATGAGATTGCTGGTAAATCAAATACAATGTATTTGATTTAAGTACCCAAAATTTAGGATACTCTTTAGGAAAATGCAAAAATAAATAGTTACCTTGAAAATAAACATGTAAGTTCCCTAATATGATCAAATTGGTGTGATTCATTAGAGAAAGTATCTAACTAGATGCAAGATCTATACTGCCAGAAACAGGAAGATTTCTACATCCCTGGGTGCACAGTTTGATCTACTGCTGAGAAACTCAGAAAAAAAAGTCAGTTCCTTATTCACTGAAAAGACTTGATCAGATGGAAGCTCACATGATCTATTGAATGGGTATGAAGCAGCACTGACTTTGTTAGAAAAAGGTTAAGGGCAGTTTTGACTAATTAAGCACTGTTGCTTAATAAACAAACAAACACATGAGTAAACAAAACCTACTGCAACAAAAAAGAAACCAAACCCAAGTAGCTCATTAAACACCATATTTTCTACACCTCTGGGTAGACTAAGGATGATATTATAGATATGAGAAGATATTGATTTTTGCTGTGTACCATAAGCAGTACATTAGGCTGTTATAAATCTATACTTTGATGTGGGTTGCCGGAAAAAAAAATATTTTTTCCTGATAACTCTGAATTCATTTCTGTTTTCATTCTCCCGCTTTACCTTCTTTAGTGTGTCTGTGGACAGGTACATGCTATTAAACATGTATGTTATTCATCTTTCATAGGAAAATAAGTTATTGAATATAAGCACTCAAACTGGTCTCACTTTCTTGCTCAGTTGTGTTTCTACTTACAGGACAATGGAATTGAATTAGGAAAGATGTTCTCTCATAATGGTTTGCATGCACATTGTGCTGGGCGGTCCTAGGCACAAAGAAGTCTAACCTGTGGGAGGTAAGAGTGTGAATCTCTTATAATTGATGATTCTCCAGAACTAAAATCATCATTTTCCTCCAAAAATGTTTTGTATTTGCTGGGATATGTCAGCACTCCCACAAGACACTGGAGTATTCTTCCTGATTCACCGTCAGACTTAAAAGATATAATCTGAGCTTTGTTACAAGTGCTATGTAAAGCACTTTATCACATTTCTTCATCATTATTCTATATTTTGATACTCTATACTGATTCACAGTGCAGACAACACAAGCTGTAATTTTACTTTAGTACTTTTGTTGAGCCTGACCATATATCCAGGAACACTCATATGAAAATGGCTTTTGCCTGTCTTTGCTCAGTTGTGAGCTAGGATTGTCCTGGTTTTGACTGGGATACAGTTAATCTTCTTCACAGTATCTGGCACAGTGTCACGTTTTGGACTTCAGAGGAAAGTAATGTTGATAACGAAACAATGTTTTAGTTGATGCTGAGCATCAATTTTCTGCTTATTTTGCTACCCTACTAGTGAGAGGGTTGTAGGTGCACAAGAAGCTGGGAGGGGACAGGATTAGTACAGCTGACCCAAACTGACTAAATAAATATTCCATGTCATGTGATACTGTGTTCAACAATAAAACTGGCAGAGCTGGCTCAGCAGGGCCACCATTACTCAGGGGCTGGCTGAGCATAAGTCAGCTGAATTGTGCATCACTTGTTTTGTGCTTTTTTTAAAATTTGTTTCTTTCCCTCCCTTGTCTTTCCTATTAAACTGTCTTTATCTCAATCCATGAGTTCTGTTTTTTCCTGATTTTCTGCCCCATGTCACTGTGAGGATGAATGGCGGCATGATGATTAGCTGCCTGCTGGGTTGAACTACAGCAAATACATGAATGTCAGCAGTTACAATTTTTTCCTCATGGAGGATTTCAATTACACATCTTTGCTTTATATGCACTTCCATGCCAGATACCATTTTAGAAGACTGACCCTCTTCTGCCATCTGTCACAGGGCACCAAAATGCTGTTTCTACCAATGTACTAGTGGCTGGAATGTTCAACCTCTACTCCCATACTAACAACATCCGCCTCTGAAGACGTGAGCCAACGTAATAATATAGGAGCATTACTTTCGTGGAAGCCCTCATGTGTATGAATATATATATATAAATATATATATATAGTATATGATATTATATATAGTTATAATATCATATGGTTATGATATTATATATCATATAATGCATGATTTGTGATCTGAGTCTTTAATGAGATCAACAGAATGACTCCCAACATCTGCAGCATCCAGCTACATTTGACACTCTTGCCAGAAAACAGCATTCATTTCAATATCATTGTCCTATGACTATGAAAACACTTGGAATGTGCAGACAATATGTACAACTACATATCTGTTTTATCATTTCTCCTTCTACAGAGATCCCATGTATCTGGTGTTGACCAAAATATTGTAGCACAAGGATTCTGATTAAGTGGACTAATTACTTTCATAGCAGACATCGAGAAGCAAACTTTCAAATCATTACTGTTGAGATGGATGTGCATAATTAAAAGACAAAAGAATGCCTTTAGAGTCAGCATATTAAATATCATACAGCAAGTGCATAGATCAGGGATGCAGTTTTATTCAGAAAGTTACAAACAAGACAGGCCTATAAGGGAGATAATATTAACAGTGATGTATTTAAAGTCTCAGCAACTACACTTTGAAAAAAAACTGCTGGAATATTAAAGTCTGCTCTTCTATCACCAGATCATGAAAAAGTTAATATTTTATTCTATAAAGATGAATCGGCAAAGACTATTTATTTGATTGAGAGCAACTGTCTATGCTGCAAATTTATTGTAAAGATGAAGCTAGTGGAAAAACAATAAGAAGTGTCTTCCCTAATAAATCATAGATAGAAACATATTCTGGTAAGCAGACATTTAGCTAGATTGATAGACAGTCAGAAATTAGATGCATCTTGATTAGGTATGTATATGATAACTGACTAATTGATAATTGCCCTAATCTCACCATAATAAAAGAAATAATTGGTACTGAAGTCATTCCTATGGTATTTGATCACATTATCCAGTTTTCAAAATCAACATTATATCCCAAGATTCTGGTCCCCATATCTTTTCAAGTTAAAGGTCCTATCCGAGATACACTTAGGTTTTCTACCAGTAGAAGCAAAGACATAGTGTGAGGAGAAAGGGAAGATAATGATGAGGGACAGAAGTTCTTTTGAG
The DNA here is from genome assembly GCF_002078875.1 of Numida meleagris. Taxonomy (NCBI): domain Eukaryota; kingdom Metazoa; phylum Chordata; class Aves; order Galliformes; family Numididae; genus Numida; species Numida meleagris. Next base: position 148,986,077 of record NC_034409.1, read on the forward strand.
AGATTCACAGAGGAACTGGAATTTGGAGGTATTAACACACATGTAGATTTGAAAGCCTCAGAGATATCACAGAATCCTAATTCACACATAAAGTTGTTGATTTTTAATTAATAGGACTTATAGTTGTGTCTTGAGCATACTGTGTATGTAATGTCATGGTAAATCTGTGAGATATAGGTAGTGTACAGAACATTAGGAGCCTCTACGTTACTTTCATTAAGTAGGTATCATTTTTCTCAATTTATCCATATTTATTGTTGTTGTAGTTGTTGTTCATGGTTGAGAAAATAACTCCATGCCCCAAAAAAAGAGGAAGTAAGAGACTGGTGTTATGCAGATGAGCACTGGTACAAAAATTGGAGATGCTTTAACAGTTCAATGAAAGATGAATGACTGTATATCAAGTTTTAATGAATACCTGATTCAGGAGTTATATGAAAACAGCATGTGTAGAATTTAGAACAAAGAATTGTCTCCATTAGTAATAAAATATCAGCTGCTCAGGAATGAGACATGACATCTCATACTCATCAGAACACAATACTGTCAACATGGACATGAAATCTTCTGTTTTTCAATTCCATTACTATAAAACTTTACATTCCAGTTGAGTAATAAAACCATACTTGTTTGAAAAATCTGACCTATACCTCATCGTAAATCTGCTGCTTGTGTAGGTCTCAGTGTAACAGAATATGTAATAAAAGTTTTAAGTACTTTTGGAATTGTTGTGATATCCACAGTGAGAAAAACATTGATAACAGATGAAAGCCTATTCTCTGAGCAACAGAGATGGATCTATTTCCGCTGCTCTAAGAGAGAACAAGGCTTTCATTAACTTGAGACAGAACTTTACCTCTGAAATATTCAGTACAATTCAACTATTTAGCTAACTCATCTTTACAACAATAGAGCAAAAACTGGGGAAAGAACCATCTGTTTATGGAAGTCTGAATATCTGGAAACATTTTTTAATATGTGCCAATATTTTCACTTTAATATTGTTTTTGATTTATAATGAAAATTATGTTACTCACATGTAAACTGCAATTATGTAATTACTAAGCAGTGAGGAAGAAGACTTGCTTGGACAGGTACACTCTTTGCTGAGTAAGGAGCTGGCTGGAGGGCCGGGCCCAGAGAGTGGTGGTGAATGGAGTTTTAACTGGTGACCAGCTGGTGACCGGTCACAAGTGGTGTTCCCCAGGGGTCGGTGCTGGGGCCTGTCCAATGTCTTTATTGATGACCTGGATGAGGGCATTGAGAGCACCCTCAGTAAGTTTGCAGACGACACCAAGCTGGCAGGAAGTGTCGATCTGCCTGGGGGTAGAGAGGCCCTACAGAGAGATCTGGACAGGCTGGATCGTTGGGCTGAAGCCAATGGGATGAGGTTCAACAAGACCAAGTGCCGGGTCCTGCACTTTGGCCACAACAGGCCATGCTACAGGCTTGGGGCAGAGTGGCTGGAAGGTTGTGTGGAGGAAACGGACCTGGGGGTGTTGGCTGATGCCAGTAGCCAATGTCTGCTGCTTTGGAGCCAGCACAACCGGAGCCATGGCAACAAATCCCGCGGTACAAGGGGGGTTCGGCAGTTTTCCTTTCCTTGGGGAAACCCAGGAGAGGAGAGCAACCCGGCAGCAGCCGCCAGCTCTCGTGGGAGAGCCTGACGTGGTGTGGGTGTCACCAAGGCAATGGCGACCGCAGCCACGCCTTTATGCAAAGCCTCGGGGAGGCTCCAGGCACAGAGAGGAGGAGTTGGTGTGCGCGTGTCACGTGGGCTGTTCCAATGCGGGGGAAACAATAAGTTGCCTGGTCACGTGGCTACACCACGAGGAGGCATCAGCCCGGTAAGTGTGGGGCAGTGGGCTGGGCTGCGTCTGTCCTACACAAGCAGGAGTGTGTGTTCTGGAGCTACTGTGGGCTGTTTAAATACGGAGCAACCGTTTTCCACCCATTCACGTGACTGCATAGTGAAGAGGCTGTTATCTCACTGTTCAGCAAGTGCTAAGTGCAGGGGCACCTGTTAACAGGCTAGTAATGCAGCAAGGGCAGAGCCAGTGCTGCTGGCAACAGAGCAGATCAGTCACCCCCCATTAAGGCTGCCCTAGGTAGTGCTAGTGAGTCTGCTGGTTTGCCCTGGCTGCACCCCGGTGGAAGGCTGTTGCCAGGAAAAATGTGCAGACCCAGGGTTCCCATGCACAAATAAAAGGAAGGCTGCTGCCAAGAAAAATGTGGAGACTCAGATGCAGGTCCCACAGCAACACACTAGTGTGCAGGTCTCTGACTCCAGTGAGTGCCAGAGCCTGGCCCTTGCAGTGCAGGGTGATGGAGGCAGCACTTGTGTTAGATGCAATCAGTTGAATGATTTACTGAGCCTACTGGTTGGCCTGAAGGAGGAGGTGGAGAGGCTGAGAAGCATTAGGGAGTGTGAGAGGGAGATTGATTGGTGGTGCCAATCCCTACCAGCCCTGAGACCTAGGCAGCCAGCTGAGGCTCTGCGTGAAGTACATCACTCCCTACCACCTTGCAAACAGTTAATGGGGGGGACCAGCAGGCAGACAATGTGCCTGCTACAGTGAACCCCCTGTCCTCTCCTCCCCCTAACAGCAATGGTGATGAACTGGGAGACAGGGGGGCAGAGGCAAAAGGTCCCTGTTCGGTGATGCAGGCGCACCCACCCGGCAATTTCTGTACCTCCCCAGCTGCCCCTGCAGAACAGGTACAGTGCTCTGCGGGGACAGCTGGACAATGGTGGGGATGATGGTTCTTTCCACATGGAGGTGTCACCAAAGTCTAGCTGGACTACCCTTAGCATTAAAACCTCCTCAGCAAAGAAAAAAAGATTGGTCATTGTCATTGGTGACTCACTGCTGAAGGGAGCAGAAGACCCAATGTGTAGACCAGATCCACTACACAGGGAGTCTGCTACAGGCCACCCAACCAGGATGAGGAGGTGGATAAGATACTTTATAGACAGCTGGGTGAGGTCTCTACCCGTTGTTCTTGTGGGAGACTTAAAACTTCCCAGACATCTGCTGGAATTATAATATAGCAGAAAGGGAACAGTCCCGGAGGTTCCTGGAGTGTGTGGGAGATAACTTCCTGACACAGTTGGTGAAGGAGCCAACAAGGGGAAGCAAAATCCTGGACCTGCTGTTTATTAACAGAGAAGGCCTTGTGGGGGATGTGAAGGTTGGAGTCTGTCTGGGGCAAAGTGATCACAAAATGATAGATTTCTCAATCCTTGTTGAACCACGGAGGGGAGTCAGCAGAACTGCCTCCTTGGACTTCCGGAGGGCAGACTTTGGTCTCTCTTGGACCACAATTGAGAGAGTCCTTTGGGAGGTAGTTCTGGGGGGCATGGGAGCCCAGGAAGGCTGGGAATACTTCAAGGAAATTATTTTCAAGGTGCAGGAGCTGACCGTCCCCAAGTCATGGAAGATAAGGCAACGGGGTAGGAGACCAGTTTGGCTGAACAGAGACCTCTACCTGGAACTCAGGAACAAGTGGGAAGTTTATGGTCTTTGGAAGAGGGGGCAAGCAACTTATGAGGATTATGAATACGCAGTGAAGCTGTGCAGGGAGAAAATTAGAAAGGCCAAAGCCCAGCTAGAACTGAACTTGGCCACTAAGGTAAAAGACAACAATAAATATTCCTATTAAGTACATCAACAGTAAGAGGAGGGCTAGGGAGGATCTCCGTCCCTTGTTGGATGGAGAGGGCAACGTGGTGACCAAGGATCAGGGTAAGGCTTAGGTACTTAATGCCTTCTTCGCCTCAGTCTTTAGTAGTTAGTCTAGCTGCTCCCTGGGCATACAGACTCTTGCACTGGCAGATAAGGATGGGGAACAGAATGGGCACACAGACCCTTGCACTGGTAGATAGGAATAGGGAACAGAATAGGCCCTGAATAATCCATGGTGAGATGGTTTTGGACCTGCTCCGAACACTGCTCTGGACACTCACAAGTCCACAGGGCCAGATGCATTGCACCCTAGAGTGCTGAGGGAGTTGGTAGATGTGGTTGCCAAGCCACTCTCCATCATCCTTCAACAGTCCTAGCTAATCAGGGATGTTCTGGTGGACTGGAGACTGGCAAATGTGACGCCCATCTTCAAAAAGGGCCGGAAAGATGATCCTGGTAGCTATAGACCTATCAGTCTCACTTCGGTGCCAGGGAAGGTTATGGAACGGATAATCTCCGTTGCCATCATGGATCAATTAAAGGTCAATCAGGGGATCAGGCCCAGTCAGCATGGATTCATGAATGGTAGATCCCGCTTGACAAAACTGATTTCATTCTATGACAAGGTGACCCGCTTAGTGGATGAAGGCAAGGCTGTTGATGTAGTCTACCTGGACTTCAGTAAGGCCTTTGACACTGTCCCCCACAACATTCTCAAGGAGAAGCTGGCTGCCCGTGGTTTGGATGAGCATACGCTCTGCTGGGTGAAACACTGGCTGGATGGCCGGACCCAGAGAGTTGTGGTCAATGGAGTTAAATCCAGTTGGTGGCCAGTCATGAGTGGTATCCCCTGGGGCTCAGTACTGGGATTGCTCCTATTCAACATCTTTATCAATGATCTTGATGAGGGGATTGAGTGCACCCTCAGTAAGTTGGCAGATGACACCAAGTTGGGAGGGAGTGTTGATCTGCCAGAGGGTAGAAAGGCACTACAGAAGGACCTGGATAGACTGGATCGATGGGCCAAGGTAAACTGTATGAGTTGCAGTGGGGCCAAGTGTTGGGTCCTGCCTTTTGATCACAACAACCCCAGGGAACCCTACAGGCTTGGGAAAGAGTGGCTGGAAAGCTGCCTGACTGAAAGGGACCTTGATGTGCTGATGGCTCATATTCAGCCAACTGTCCAGCAGTGTGCCCAGGTGGCCAAGAAGGCCAATGGCATCCTGGCTTGAATCAGGAATGGTGTGGTGAGTAGGACTAGGGAAGTAATCCTGCCCTTGTACTCAGCGCTGGTGAGGCTCCACCTCGAGTACTTTGTTCTGTTTTGGGTACCTCAATACAGAAAGGACACTGTGGTGCTGGAGCAGGTCCAAAGAAGGGCAACAAGGCTTGTGAAGGGCTTGGAGAATATGCCCTATGAGGAGCAACGGAAGGAACTGGGGCTGTTTAGCCTGGGGAAGAGAAGGCTGAGGGGAGACCTTATTGCTCTCTTGAAAAATCTGAAAGGTGATTGCAGTGAGAGTGCAATTGGTCTCTTCTCACTGGTGATAGGTGACAGGACCAGGGGAAATGGCCTCAAGTTGTGCCAGGGGAGATTCAGAATGGACATTAGGAAAAAATTCTCTGAAAGAGAAGTCAGAAGCTGGAATGGGCTACCCAGTGGAATGGTGGAGTCACCATTCCTGGAGGTGTTCAAGAAATGTTTAGATGTTGTATTGAGGGACATGGTCTAGTGGGAAATATTGGTGATAGGTGGATGGTTGGACTCAATTATCTTGGAGCTCTTTTCCAACCTTGGTGATTCTAAGCTATTAAATATGTAACAATACAAAAATAACAGCTTAAGGGCAGGTCTAATATGTCAGTGAAGTGCAGTTTAATTTTGAAACAACTGAAGTGAAATAACTATTTATCAAAGAGATAAAGGTTAGAATTGTACTTTAAGAGTGTTGTAGAGTTCGACATCTAATGTACAGGAACACAATTTTATACCTCTTTCTGATTCATCTTTCTCTGCTGTGTCAAGGAGGGAAAAGAAACACCAGACAGTTTGACACTGCTGAGCTTAATTTACAAAGAAGACCAAGAAAAGAATAAGCTAGCACACAAAAACTTGCATACATACACATGTGTATACACACACTGTTACAGTTAACAGAGATTCCTGAATCACCAAATCAGGGAGTCAGTACAGCCCAGACTGTGTCAAAAGGATATTTGCTCTCAGTAGTTCCTGTGTAAGACTTTAGACAGGGTTCGGCAACAACAACTTTGGTATTGACACCTATTTATCCACAGACAGTAGTAGGGTTTGTCACATTCAGTTCTTGTTTGCAAAGCTAGGTCAGCTGCAGCTCATTGCGCTGTTAATCAACAGAAGATCAAGGTAAGTTTGTGATGCTTATCTGACATATCACAGCGTTGATTAGTAATGCAAAGGAAATGTCTCAGTATACCAAATCCTCTGTGCTACCTCCATGCCTCCAGATGCTGTATTTCAATCCTCCAATAAGAAATAGCCATGCAGAGATCAGAGACATTTTGTTCAGAGTGTTGTCTGTGTTCACGCTGCATGTGAAATCTGTGAGAAATGTACACAAACTAGTACAGAATTATCCCTGTCCAAAGTTTTACATTCTATTTCCAATCCCAGTTAGTGAGAGTATTTGCAAACTGTCCAGTGGAAATATACTGTGGTTTATAACAAATCTTGGACCGAGTTTGAGAAAGTGTTAATTGGCACCTAGGGTTTTTATGTGAGGAACTATTTTAACAAGTATATAAATGATCAGTTCCAGTGATGGTCTCAGTGTCAACATTCTCTACCACTTTAAATTGGTTAGCACAGAGGTAGACTCTGCATATGTACATATATGAAGAATAAGAAAGGTATGTAAGCGATAGAGATCAGACAGAATGAGGTGTGGCAATCAACATAAATGGTCCCTGGACATTTTCACTGAAGACACTCCATACTGTAGATCCTTTCAAACTGTTCCTTAAAGACTTGATGGAGAATCAAGAATAGAGAGCTGAGTAGCTGTTCAAGTCTGGATGCTCCATAGAATGTTCATGTTATCATTAATTTATGGATGTAGATAGGAATTTAAATCAGTTTTAAGCTATGCAATCTCAGAGTGTACAAAAGTAATACTAAACAGTTGCCTAACATTTTTGAAGGGACTTTATTGTTGTTGCTGAGTGTGAAGCAGAGCTGAGCTTATCTATTTCCAGCAGACTGAGACAGGCTTGTGAAGAGAAGATAGAAAATGCCTTGCTCTTGGAAAGACCATAACTCCATGCATTGATCCCAGTGCCACTGCTGTAGATTGCAGCTTTCCTTTCCACCAGATACTGAAGAAATTACTCAGATACCATACAATGCCTGGATTATTTTTTATGTCTGAGAATACTCTAAATGTCAAATTACAGCTATAGTCTACAGAGATTAGAAGCAAACTGAGAATGCTCATCTATACTGAGGCATGTGTACTGTTCAGCAGTTAAAAGTCTACATTATACAAGTTACATGCTACAATGATGCTGTGAATACAGACACACCACTCTTGAATGAAAGGCTGAAGAGAATATGTGTGCTAAAGGCCACAATTAAACAATTTTTTTTAAGGGAAAAGAAGCCCATAGCAACAACAGAGCTTGTATTAGAAATTCGAAGGCATTTACTCTCTAAGTTTCTTTAGAAATTTGCTATGATGTATGAGATGCTATTTATGTTTTCTGTATTACGTTTAATTTAATAGGAAACAGTGTAATAGACTTTACTGGAAAGTTATTCTGAAGATCCATAAAAAATAAAACAGAAATCTGGTTTATCCTTCAACAAGGAGTTAAACTTAAGTACAGGGTGAAAAAAAAACAAACAAAAAACCAACAACACAGTATAGTTTTGTATAATATTGTCTCAGCATCTTTTTTCCTCGTCAGTCTCTTGCACCTGTTTCTCCTGTGTATTCATAAATCTGCTGCTCCAGCAAGGTATTGTTTATCCTTTAAAAATCTGTTGAGATCACTGGTTTAGCGAGTTGCTGAAATTATAAAGAAGTATTATAAAAGTATTTTGATTCATTTGGTACTATATATCAGGTTGCTTTTAATGTAGGTACAAAGAGTAGGATAAAAATGCACATGTATTTTTTTTTCCTAGTAATACTCATTTGGGAACTAGCTGTGGTTGAAGATTTTTTTGAGAAATGTTCAGTCTCCAAGGAATCAATAGGGTCATGGAGAAACTCTTGAGACATAAAGCTTCCTAGGGAATTTAAGGGAGAGGAGAGTGATTCTATAATCTGAGCAGTGCAGTGGCTAAAAGACAACAGAGTGCTTGATCAGCCTTTCATGCTGGGACAAGCTGCAGAAGCAGGTGTTTCAGGGTCTCAGAACTGCAAAAAGCCAGACTTCTTAAAACCTCTCTTGCTTAATTTGCTTTTTCTATCATTAGATTAATTACTTCAAATAAACCAAGAAAAACACAGCGTATGCTATGCTGTAAACCATGCTACAGCTTCTTTAAAAGTTAATATATAGAGATTAAAAAAACTGAACAGAATTTTCATGATTATAGTTTATTTATATATTTCCATTGTCAGTAAAATTAGGAAGCAGAAGCTATTTTTTGCTACATTGCAAATCAGAGTGAAAGCACTTATTTCTGACTCTCGCCCCATGAGACACAGTACAAAGTACAGATCAATGCCGAGCAAGGTTCAAAGTGCATATATCCCAGTTCTCCCATGAGCTTTTACAAGACTCTTTACCTTCGTCTGTCCTTTTTACTCTAAAGAACTTGGTATATGCTATTCACTTATTTGTGTTTTGTTACCAGAATTTCTGGGTTTGCCCTGTTCTTGATATTTTTTTTCTTAACTATAAGGCATCTAAAGACTGCCATTGAAATGTAGGTAGGGATTCTGGTTGAGATTGATCTGTCTGCAATCAAGTAGCTACATTTAAGTCACATAGATTTGCGAGATAGGCCACGTTGTAGTCAGTTCATAGACACACAACACAGAAAAAAGTCTATGGACTGATTATGGTAATAAATACTAGGTGTATGCTTCTGCTACACTGCACTATGATGTCCAAGATATCTGTATGGTGGTGGCAGGTATGACATAAGATGAAGGAGGGATTTGCATTCTTTTGGGGAGGCAAATGAATGCAAAGCAGCATCTGAGAACATCTCAAACAGCAATAGATGCTAGTGTTTACAAAGCTGAGTTAAGACCCCACTGAATATAATGGCAAATGAGAAAAAAAAATTCTCACACAGGTATCAATATGTGAGAATCCTACCTTCCAGTTTCTGGATCTAAAGCATGTTTGGTTATGTGATAAAACCTCATCTGCGTAACTGCAAAAAAATCAGAGAAACAATTGCAGAAGGAAAGCTCAAATAGTAGCATTCCTGGCTGCTCTCATGCCCACCATAAGGAGAACAATCAGCCTTTATAAGCTCTACAGAGTCACAGGAACACAGAGGCATAATGGCAGATGAACCCAAATTAGAAACAAGTGAAATGGACATTACCAAAGGAGAAACCAGGGAAATGAATGGATTTAGGTGATTTGGAGAGAAACAATATGGAGTAAGAAAGAGGTAAGGGGATAAAAAGGACTGGTTGTGGGTAAATAATTTTCTGATTGATATGTTTGTCTGGCCATGCTCGGTGCCTAATCAGTGCAGTCTGTTGTGTCTTCTTACTCAGTTCCTAACTCTTTTCCTGGATGAGACGCTCCCAGTTTAGTGTACATGTTCTTGTATGTGTGAGTGCAAGCCAATGAAATGTGGGTTGGAGGGTCTGCATGTCTGTGCTGCCAGCAGCTGAAATGAGTATGGGTCTGTGTGCTAGCCATTGGGCTGGAACTGTGGGTTGGAGGGCCCATATGCCTTGGTGCCAGCAACTGGAGAGACCAAAGTGAGTAAAGCTCACTCCTGACCTAACGGAGTGGCACGGCAGCAATCACGAGAGCAGCTGATGTGGTGTGGACGTTGCAAGGGCAACAGAACCGCATCCATGCCCCCTGCCTTAGAAGAAGCTTTCGGGAGGGCAGTGACACGGGTGTGGTGAGGAGAATGCAGTGTGTGTGCAGCACCCACAGCGTACTGCAGCAGCAGGTGTGGGAGCTTGTGCAGCAGGGCACAGAAGTACTGTCCCTCCTTGCTCGAGAGACCAGCTTACCTACTGGCAGTCTCTGACACGACAGATTTACCATGGTCTCCACCAGGCAACAAGCTCACCCCACAAAGATTGTGGCTACCCAGACGGAGGCCCTGCCCAAGAATGTGGCTGTTCAGGTCTCCGGCTGGAGGGAGTGCCTGAGAGAAAGGTGCCAAGGAGACACCCACCAGAAAGTGATGGACTCTGTGCCCTGTCACTGTCGGGCAGAGAGGGGGGACCTGAGAGAGGGGGAGAGCTGGAAGACAGTCCCAGCTCGGCATCGTGGGCGAACCCCTTCCCTGCCAAGCTCACTTCCCCAGGTGCCCCTAAGTAACAGATTTGAGACACTGGAAATTGAGGGGAGGTGAGCGAGGAGGCATGGGAAGGTTTGCCTGAGACACTGCCAAGGGCGAGGCGGTCGACTCTGCGTCTCCAGACTGCCTCTGCTAAGAAAGACAGAAGGGTTATTCTTGTAGGTGATTCCCTCCTCATGGGAATGGAGGGCCCCGTATGCAGACTGGACCTGACTCACAGGGAGGTGTGCTGCCTCCCTGGGGCCTAGGTCAAGGACATAACTAGAAAACTCCCAGATCTGGTTCATTACTCTGATTACTACCCATTACTGATAGTTCAGGCAGCGGCAACAAAGTGGCTCAGAGCAGCCTGAGAACTATCAAAAAAGACTTCAGGGCTTTAGGGTGGCTGGTTCACAGTGCGCACAACTGATATTTTCTTCTATCCCTTCTGGGGTGGCAAGGGACATGGAGTGGGCTAGGAAAACCCAGGTAATAAGTGGCTCAGAGGCAGGTGCAGTCACATGAACTTTGAGTTTTCCGACCATGGGGCAATTTACTCGGCTCCTGGTCTAATGGCTGCAGATGGGTGTCACTTGTCTCAAAGTGGGAAACAAATCCCAGCCCAAGAGCTAGCAGGGATAGCTCTGAGAGAGCTTTAAACTAGGTAGGAAGGGGGAAAGGGATGCAGTGAGGCTCGCTTGGGTAGAGCAAGTAGTCTGGGATTTTATTCTAGATCCAATGTAGGAAGAGATTCGAGTGTGGCAGGACAGAGAAGGGCCTGGGGTTGCTGTCACACCAGGAGATTGTGGGGGGAAAAAACCTCTGAGCTGTTCTGTAGGATCTTCAGGGAACTCCTCAGAGGAGGTAATGTTGCCAACCTCCCATCCAAAACTTTCTCATGTCCCCCTAGGAAGTAGTGGGGGAAAGCTTCAGATTTCTTTTGGTGGTCTGAGAGAGGGCCCCTCTAGATAGGTTGTGTGCCAGAAAGCCCAGCTGAAGTGCCTTTACACTAATGCGTGCAGCATGGGAAATAAGCAGGAGGAGATGGAAACCATGATGTGCTTGGAAAATTATGATCTGGTTGCTATCACAGAAATGTGGTGGGATGAATCCCACAATTGGAATACTCTGAGGGCTACAGGCTCTTCAAAGGGGATAGACCAGGTAGAAGGGGTGGGGGAGTTGCCCTCTGTGTTGGGAAGTGAATAGATTGTGAAGAGCTGTGTCTGAGTAACAGCCATGACCAAGTTGAGAGCTTGTGGGTTAAAACCAGGGATCAGTCCAGTAAAGGGCATCTGGTGGTTGGAGTCTAGTACAGGCCACCTGATCAGGAGGAGCCTGTTGACGAGGTCTTCTTGCTTCAGCTGCGGGAAGTGTTGTGCTCACAGGCTCTTGTCCTGATGGGGGATTTCAGCGACCCAGATTTCTGCTGGGATAGCGGCACTGTGGGTGGCAGACAATCCAGGAGATTCCTGGAGGCTGCTGAGGATAACTTCCTGCTCCAGGTAGTAGATGGACTGACCTGAGCTGAAGCCTTACTGGTGAGCACCAGGTCCAGTGCGGAAGAGAGCATTAGAGAGGTTAAGACTGGAGGCAGCCTGGGCTGCAGTCACCATGCCCTGGTGGAATTTGTGATCTTGAGGAATGCAGGCCTGGCAAAAAGCAGAGTCAGAACCCTGAACTTCAGGAGAGCAAAATTCCATCTGCTCAAGGAACAGCTGGGTGGGATCCCCTGGGAAACTGTCCTTAAGGGCATGGGTAGAGAACAGAGCAGGCAGCCCTCTAAGGACACCCTTCTGAGAGTGCAACAGCTCTCCATCCCCCAGCAGAAGAAACTGAGCAGGGGAGGCGGGTGACCAGCATGGCTGAGCAAGGACCTGCAGCTCCAACTGAGGGAAAAGAGAAATGTACAGGAAGTGGGGTTGTGTAGCCTGGGAAGAATATAGGGATGTTATCCACATATGTAGAGGTAAGATCAGGAAAGCAAAGGCACAGATGGAGCTGAAAGATAGCAAGAAGGGGTTCTACAGGTACATAGGCAGGAGGACACAGGCCAAGGAGAGTGTTCCCCCTCTGATAAATGAGGATGGAGAACTGGCTTCCTCAGACATGGAAAAAGCTGATAGATATTAGGAGGAATTTTTTCACTCAGAGGGTGGTGATGCACTGGAACAGGTTGCCCAGGGAGGTTGTGGATGCCCCATCCCTGGAGGCATTCAAGGCCAGGCCGGATGTGGCTCTGGGTAGCCTGGTCTAGCGGTTGGCAACCCTGCCTATGGCAGGGGGGTTGAAACTCGATGATCTTTGAGGTCCTTTTCAACCCAGGCCATTCTATGATGAGCTGAGTGCCAGCCACTGGTATGGGATCAGAGGCCTGTGTGTCTGTGGTGCCAACATCAGAACAATGTGTGGGGGTGTGTGGGAATGTTAGTGAGTGCATGTATGAGGAAACATCATTGCAAATTAGCCTGAAAGAGTGTCTAGAAGCTCAGGACTATGGATGTTTGGATATCGTGGATCAGGGGAGTCCCAGAGATTCAGAGTCCTTTCTGGCTGTATGAGCGTGTTTATGTGAGCGGGCGAGAGTCTCTACTAGCAAGTTCAGTGGAGCTGTGGCCTCATAGGGCTTATATGTCCAATTGCCAACACCTGGAATGACACGGATCCAAGGACAGCTACTGAGCAGAGTTAGTATCTGAGCTTAGCTGCTCCAGGGATCCACACAGTGCATATGTGTATATATATACATGTGTGACATTTAAACACTAATAAGCTGTTAAGTACCACCACACCACCCTCTCACTCTCCATCCTCTTACCATAGTGGGAGAAAATATGATGAAAAAAGTTTGTGATGTGAGATAAGAACAGGGAGATCACTCGCTATTTACCATCATTAGCAAACCAGGGACCTTCATGTTATTTATTACGTATTGAGAACAGACTACAGCAGTGAGAACTAAAAACAGCTTCCCTCATATCCACCCTTTACTGGTATAGGGAAATGGGAAATGAGGATTGTGGTCAGTCCATAACACTTTGTCTCTACTGCTCCTTCTTCCCCTGTTTCAGTGTGGAATACCTCCCACAGGATGCAGCCCATCATCAACGGATCCACAGGCTGAAGTCCTTCAAGAACTATTCTAATATGGGTACCATGGGACTCATCCTTCTGGAATGGACTGCTCCAGCATGGGTTCCCCATGGGCAGTTTCACCACAGGCTCCTCTCCATGGGCTACAGCTCGAGCCTGAGGATGCTTCTGTGGGGTCTTTCCATAGGCTGTACCCCCTTCAGGCCTCATCCACTGCTGCACCATGGGCTTCTACATGGCTGCTGGGGAGATCTGCTCCATGTAGTGATCATGGACTACAAGGGGACAGCCTGCTTCTCCATGGACCTCTCCTGGGATCCAGGGAGCTTCTGCTCTGTGCCTGGAGCACCTCCTGCCCTCCTTCTGCACTGACCTGGATGTATGCAGGATTGTTTCTCTCACACTTTCTCAGTCCTCTCTCCCAGCTGCTGTTGCACAGCAGTTTTTCCCTTTCTTAAATCTGCTCTCCCAGAGGCACACCCAAGCATTGCCCATGGCTCAGCTCTGTCCAGTGGTTGGTCCCTTTTGTGGATGTCTAGAGCTGCCTCTGATTTGACATGGGGCAGCTTTTGGGTTCTCACAGAGGCCACCCCTACAACCTTGTTCTGCTACCAAAACCTTGCCACATAATCCCATACAATATATTTAAGTATAAATATGTATTCTTAGTGGGGGACCTTCATCTAGCTCAGCCAGAGAGGGAAGCAGGACAGGTGTATTGTTGCTGTCTGTGTTCATGTATATATGTGTATGTATATGGCATACATGTGTTGTCTACGCGCTTATGCCTACTGTGACTGTATCTTCAGTCTTGCTACTTTTTTTGTACATCAAGATCTGGAGATGCAGTAGCTTCTCTTAGACTGTCAAATCCAGTGGGAGAATATGTCTTCCCCTAATATTCAGCATTTAACAAAGCTGATTCCTATCCTTACCATATTTCACAGGGTTTCTGGTGTCTAATTTATAGTTATGTTACCACAACCACTGTCAGCATTATGAAAACATTAATTTTTTAGAGTAGATCCTCTGCAAAATATTCATAAGCTGGTCTTTTAAAATCATTGTAATTGCTGTTCCTCAACACAAAACTGAATTGAAACTTCTTCCCATATTATTTGTGTTTGATTCACATTGTTTATACTGATTTTTTTTTTCACCACTAGATTTGCAGTCTCTCAATAGTTTTCTTTGGACAGGTGTGAGAAGCAAATAGAACTGGTCAATCTTTACTTTCTTCTTCATATTAAAATGTGCCTGTGAATCTTCTTCCATGGAAACTAAATAAGGCAGAAAACTGTACAAAAATATCACCTGCAGCTGAATTAAAAAAAAAAAAAAAAGAGCTTACAGTAGTGCAACAACTTTCTAAAGGAAGTAACAGGCACTCAGTTTCAGCAATCTGAGTCAGACAGTTCAATGACCTGAGAGCATATTAACAGCTGCTAGATAGGCATCAGAACCTCTGTATAGAACAGATGGAGCTTTCTTTTCATGAGGTGCTCTAAGTAGACTGCATCCAACAAGCAGCCTCGCTATGAAAGATGTAACAAATAGAGCACCACATCTTGAATGTGTGTATGTGTTCTCACGGGCAACTTGTTCCTGTGTGTGGGCAGGTTTTGGGGAACTGGATGGGTATAGAGCAAGAACACCCCCTTATCTCCCAGGAAAGTTTTATGATAGCAGAGGAATGCACATTCACAGGAAAGGGGGATGTGCTCTTAATCAACATGCCATGTAGAGAGTATGTATATGAATGTAACTAAATGTGAGAGGTGGCTTAGAATGTTTTGGGACCAGTTATAAGAAGGTATTTAGGAGTGTGTGGTAGTTTGCAGAAAAGTTGTATGCTATACTGTACTGTTGATACTAATTCTGAATGCATAGTGCACTGATTAGCAGTTGAGTGTCATTAATAAATCAATAAACTGCTTCAATGCCTGATTTGACTTAAACCATGTGCAACAGTTTGTCCCTGTGACACATTCTGGTAAGCTTGCCATGGATCAGCAAGACTCTTGGCCTAGTCAGAACAATCTGTCACAATTTGGCAGCTGATATTAAGAGGAGTTCACACTGGCAAATTTTTCATGAAAGAACTCCAGATGATACCAAAGCAATGTCAGTAAACTGCAAACACTAAATCATTGCAATTTCAACACAGCAAACTCTTGTATCTGTCTGGAAAGCAGCCTTCCATAAAGCAACCCTACTAGAAACACGGTGCTCTAGTTCATGTCTAAAATGTTGATTTCTGTCTCTCGCTGTCTTTTAAATCAGTAGAAAGTTACAAGTCCTCTCATTGTGCAGTTCAGAAAAATAAACAGAGGACCACTCTTAGTGACAAAGAGATACTCCACCACACACACGCTTCTTTTCTCTTTTTAAACATTTCCTGCTTGTCTTCCTATTCCTCCCTTTCCTCCAACAATATCACTACCAGGTTTTGTATCTGTATGTGTCATTTTGATCTGATACATGTATTTTGCTTCCTGTCCTTGACAGATAACCTGCTGTTAACTTCCAAGCAAGCAAAAAGGCTTCCTGCAGCACAGGCTTATACAATTTTAGGCATGTATTGGCAAAACTTGACAAAAAATATCCAAACCTAATTTATATTCCCTCTGTACTCAGCACTGCTGAGGCCACACCTCGAGTACTGTGTTCAATTTTGGGCCCCTCACTGCAAGAAAGACATCGAGGCCCTGGAGCGTGTCCAGAGGAGGGCAACGAAGCTGGTGAGGGGTCTGGAGCACAGGCCTTATGAGGAGTGGCTGAGGGAGCTGGGATTGTTCAGTCTGGAGAAGAGGAGGCTCAGGGGAGACCTTATTGCTCTCTAGAACTACCTGAAGGGAGGTTGTAGTGAGCTGGCAGTCGGCCTCTTCTCTCTTGTAACTAGTGACAGGACAAGGGGAAATGCCAGGGGAGATTCAGGCTGGATGTTAGGAAATGCTACTTTTCTGAAAGAGTGGTCAGGCGCTGGAATGGGCTGCCCAGGGAGGTGGTTGAGTCACTGACCCTGGAGGTGTTCAAGAGTTGTTTAGACACTGTGTTGAGAGACGTGGTTTAGTGGGGTTATTGGTGACAGGTGGATGGTTGGACTGGATGATCTTGTAGGCCTGACTGTAGTGACTAGTTCAGCCACTAGGTAAAATTCACTTATCTGTAGCAAAATAATCTATGTTCAGTGAAGACTCCTAAGGGAGTTGCATAGTCACCCTCAAATTCTGAAAAGAAATTGCTAGTCTTATTGTAAGTATTTAATTTATATGTAGGCCTACAGACACAGGTAAATTTTTACCTCTGAGACAAGACAATTCAAAATGCAATGTTATATAAAACTACAAAAAAACAATTAGAAATCTCCAACACCAGTTATCCTTCAAGTTAATTGAGATACCTCTAGGCAGAAGAGAAAGTTCAGATGAGTTCAGGGAAACGCATTCAGTATTCAGATCTCTTCCTCCTTTTGGATAAATAAGGTTTATAACAAGCTAAATAATAACAGATGTTTTGATAAATACTATATTGATCCAAAGTGCAAAACTAACTGAAAAGTCTACAACTTGATATAATTATTAAGAAATTTCTCTTTTATTCATTTCAGCTGTTACTTCCCTGTTCTAGGAATCCCTTTGCCTCAAATAATAACTTGCCACTTAACAATATAAATAAGATTGACTAAAACTCATTGAATTAAGAAAAATGCATAATACTTTATTCAAAATGTGACTTCCCTGCATCACCAAGCTGTATGCATGGTTATGCTCATGAAAGGCAATATAATAACGTGACTGCTTGATCAGTGTATCAGTGAGAACTTTGGGTGCTATGATTGTAAACCAAATTGGCAACAGTTACAGAGGCAATGACTTTTCATTATTTTTCAGTTGCAGTATTCATCATCTCAGTAGCATGGTTAGTATAAATTCTTGCAGAAACCTTTATCTCCCTATTCCCCAAAATACTGTGGGCTAGTTTGATTACCTAACTTTAACTCAGATACAAATAACTGTTTGCTCTCTGCAAAGTCCAAGAGCCACAAGGCATGCACTATTTAATTCTTGAGTGACAGTGCTAAGCAGAGTACTACACTATGTGCAAAACAAGAAGCAAAAGGCTAATTGCTATACTGACAGAAACAATTATTTTATTTAGTGTTTTAAAGTCAAAGGTCAATAAGTTTTCAATGCATGCAAGCACTTTCCTTTTGGGTAATTTCTATTGAATTCTGTTTGAAAACAAGACAATGAAACAAATAAACATTTATTTTTTAAGATTAAAGTGCAGTAGAATTTTACATTATGGAAGAAAATTCACAGAAAAAAACTGTTAAGTTAGAAGAAAAGAGTGCTATCTCTCCACATCACTGACAACAATACTTGAACACTATGTATCCTTTTAGAAATGTTTATCTGTAATACTATGGGTGTCATTTATCATAATGTGATGTGTCCTCCAAATAACAATGAATCTCTGCAGAAAAAAAAAAAGCACACATTATGTATTGATGCCACATTAGGAGACCCTGTCTCCAAGCTGTCAGGAAAACTAATAAAGCAGCTAATACAGTACACTTTCAGAAATTTTGTCCCTGAGTACAAATGTTAAGGACACTTCAGCTTAATAACTAAAAGAACTATCTTGTCACTAAAATAGAAAATTGAAGAAAATAGTCATCTACTCAGTGTAGATTAGAGTAGAAAAAATGTTGGAGTAAACTACAATGGACTTCCTTTTATGCAAAGTTAAATCAGTAAATATACTAGTTAACAATTTGATAATTTTAATAGACATTTAAACTGATTCAATGGCTTAAAATACATTACAGAAAGAGTTTTCTACTGTCTGTCAATTCCTATTATGTCCTTCAACTTCCATTAGCAGACTTGAGAACATCAGGTCTGAAATGTGTGATTATTTCCTCCAATTTACAAATAATCTATTTATATTTGACAACGTATGTTCCCTTCTGAAATGGAAACATTTCTCTATTTACGTCTTGGTTTCTTATTAAAACAGTTCATGCAAGCTCCTGACTTGCAGCTGACAGATGGAAAATTCTTATAAGTAATTGAAGATTCTCTTCTTTTGTAATGTTACATGCAATTGGTGACTGGTACTTCAATTTATGCATTTTTTTTCCTGTTTTCCAGATGTTAAGCTGGATTTTGAATCAGCTCTCACTGGCCTGTATGTTGAATAAAAAGTTATAATTACTGTGATTATTGAAAATCCTTCTGGTGTATCAGATTCAAAAACATAAAACACGGAAGTGCTATCAATTTCCTTGTTTCTCATTTTTTTGTTTTCTCTTTCCAAAAGGAAATGGTTTGAGATAACAAAAACTAGACTTTTCAAAATAGCTTCAGATGATGGTATTGTAGATAACAACATCTGCGTGCATGAAAGAGATATGTTGGCAAGTCAGATATTCTTGTCTTAGAAAAATGATAGAATCTGCTGAAAATGTTCTGGTAATATTCATAATATTCTGAGGAACTGGAAATTTCCATCAACTATATAAACTCTTGTAGATGTATAGAGATCACACAACCCAATCAAACCGTTGAACAAACAACCCAAAATTAAAGAAATCTGTAATGGACTAAAATCAAATGATCGCCCATGTGTTATTTCCAAAATAATTTTCTTCTTGAATCCTGATTAGTTAATTATTGTATTACTTTTAAATTATCATTTATTCTCTAAAAACAGGGGTTTATCACTTACCTATATTACTAAGGCCAGGCTATTTTTATTTCATTTCTTTGGTTAGGAAGAGATGCTTGACACACAAATGCTTTATCTCAGAGTAGCAAATGGCTCTGGGCTCAGTCCTTTGAATCTTGCTTTCCTCTTGAAGGACTATTAATTGATAATTTTCCAGAGCTATGGCATGAAATGGGTAAACAGGGAATATTTTCTTTTGAGACTAAACAGTGGCAAATGTTTTTCTTTGAAAAGACATTTGATGTAGAAATTTCCTGGTATACTTATCAGCCTAGTCTATGTGTCTGCTTCACTTTATCAGTTTAGAAATATGCAGCAAATTTGGAACTTTGTAGTGGTACAATATTTCACAGTACTGTGACTACTTTTAATGTATCTTGATATTATTCATTATTATTCATGTCCAACAGGATGCACAAACTTCCTGACAAGGAAAAAAAAAAAGCCTTCAACTCTCCACAGGAAAAGTAACAAGGATACTTATATTTGCACTATACATTTGTGCAAGTTTGGTAATAAATAAGCTAAGATGTTACTGTACTGTAAGAGGAAAAATGATAACCAAAACTTAAATTCTAATGAGAGCTGGAAGAGGGGTTCAGGATGCAAGAGAAAACTTGGTCTGGGGTGCATTGATAAAAGTCTATGGTTAGTTTAGGATTCAGTCCCATGGGAGAGCCCTGTAGTATGCAGGCCAAGTGTTGGGTCCTGCCTTTTGGTCACAACAACCCCAGGGAACCCTACAGGCTTGGGGAAGAGTGGCTGGAAAGCTGCCTGATGGAAAGGGACCTTGGTGTGCTGATGAACTGCTGGCTGAATATGAGCCAGCAGTGTGCCCAGCTGGCCAAGAAGGCCAATGGCATCCTGGCTTGTGTCAGGAATGGTGTGGTGAGCAGGACTAGGGAAGTCATCCTGCCCCTGTACTTGGCACTGGTGAGGCCCCACCTCGGGTACTGTGTTCAGTTTTGGGCACCTCAGTACAGAAAGGACATTGAGATGCTGGAGCAGGTCCAAAGAAGCAACATGGCTGGTGAAGGGCTTGGAGAATATACCCTACAAGGAGAGACTAAAGGAACTGGGGCTGGGGAAGAGAAGGCTGAGGGGAGACCTTATTGCTTTCTTCGAATACCTGAAAGGTGATTGCAGTGAGAGCAGGGTTGGTCTCTTCTC
This sequence comes from Numida meleagris, assembly GCF_002078875.1. Classification (NCBI taxonomy): domain Eukaryota; kingdom Metazoa; phylum Chordata; class Aves; order Galliformes; family Numididae; genus Numida; species Numida meleagris. The sequence goes on from NC_034409.1 coordinate 149,006,237, forward strand.
AGTGGTGACAGGTGACAGGACAAGGGAAATGGCCTCAAGTTGCACCAGGGGAGGTTTAGTTTGGATATCAGGAAAAACTTCTTTACAGAAAGAGTTGTTAGGCACTGGAATAGGCTCCCCAGGGAGGTTATTGAGCCACCATATCTGAACGTGTTTAAAATCTGTTTGGATGTGGTGCTCAGGGACATGATTTAGTGGTGGGTTATTAGAGTTAGGGTAGTATGGTTAGGTTGTGGTTGGACTTGATGATCTTGAAGGTCTTTTCTAACCTGAGCAGTTCTATGATTCTATGATCCTATGCTCATAATGGTAAGTTCATGGAAGCCATGGGGCCATTTTTAATGTAGAAATAATTTTTAAGTCATAAATGTTGTGTAGGAACAATGTCTGAATAGTCACTTGAACTGCTGTTCAAACAGCTGTATTGACAGAGCAGATATATTAGGCTGATGGCATAACTTTTATGTGGCATCATTTCAGTTGTCATAACTGATCTAAAACATTTGGAACTGGATATGAAATGTAAAGTTCTTAAGTGGATGAGGACATACCATTTCTGGCAGATGTTTGCTATTTATCATAGTATTCAGTGAATGTCACAGTGAATTAGCAGCAACTATAATTTACGTTATTTGCAAAAGCAATATTTCTCCAATGTAGCCTGTATTTTCCAGTTGCAGTGGATAATGTTGCTTTTAGTTTTTTCTTCAATAGTAGGGGTAAATCCCTACCTTCAAAATAGTGTGTTAGTCTTTAAACAGATTAAAAAAATCCAAGTATGCAAACAAGTAAACAAAACCCTAACAGTAATATATTTGCACCGTGTTGCTTATTTCCTTCTTGACCACATTTTCAGTGGATTTCAAGCTGGACCACCGCCACAAGTTCTGTAGCAAAGTGTAATTTCACCATTATATCAGTAGGGAGACAGATTTACATTGGTAAGAATGTAGCTCTCTTTTGCTCGTGTTTCTGACACTGTAAGCTTAGAATAGTTAATAAGTTATTGGATGCTCCTATATCCTATGGAAATACTAAAACTCACTTTATCACAGGCTGCTATATTCAACATTTTTTCAGTCTACAGAGTTCTACAACTCGGTGAACCTAGTGTGCCTCAATGTCCAGCTTCACTACATATTAAGATATTAGAAAGATTATTTGAAACAAAAATGCTTTGACACAATACATTTCAAAAAAACTAAATACAATTGTGATTTTTGGTTCCAAACACGAACAATGACAGTTGTTGTCACCCACATTCATCCTTACCTTCTTTTGTCTACCAGTGTGGCAGAAAAAGAACAGCTATGGAGAATATAGGAGGGAAAAGTTGGAAAAGGAGAGAGATGAGACACAAATTCATTGAATCAGAGCAGAGCAGCATGGCCTAGCTGCAGATATCCCTGTTCACTGCAGAGGAGTTGAATTAGATGACCTTTAAGGACCCCTTCCAATTCAAACGATACTATGAACATATGATTCTATGCTCAGAACCCTGTCCAACCTGAACTTGAGTGTCTCCAGAGATGGGGAAACCACTACATCTCTGGGCAATCTGTTCCAGTGCTTCACTACCTTTACTGTAAAAAACATCTTTTGTTACATCCTGCCTAAATCTACCCTCTTATAGTTTGAAACCATTTCCCATTCTCCTGTCACAACAGATCCTGATGAAGTGTCTGTCCCCTTCTTTCCTGTAGCTCCCCTTTAGATATTGAAATGCTGCTTTTAAGTCTTCCCAGAGCCTTCTCTTCTCCAGGCTGAACTGCCGCTGCTCTCTCAGCCTGTCCTCATAGGGGAGTTGTTCCATCCCTTGGATCATTTTTATGGCCCTCCTCTGAATGTGTTTCAACAGGTCTATCTCCCTCCTGGACTGAGGACTCCACATCGGGATGCAGTGCTCCAGGTGCAGTAGAGGGGCAGGATCACCTCCCTCACCCTGCTAGCCCCACCTCTTTGGATGCAGCCCAGGATAGGGTTGGGTTTCTGAGCTGTGAGGGCACATTGCTGGCTCATGTCCAGCTTCTCATCCACCACTACCCTCAGGTCCTTTTCAGCAGGGCTGTGCTCAAACTTTTTGTCCCCAGGCTTGTATTGATAGTGGGGGCTGCAGCGACCCAGCTGCAAGACCTTGCACTTGGATTTGTTGAACCTCATGAGGTTCCCTTGGGCCCACTGCTCGAGCCTGACTAGGATTCTCTGGATGGCATCCTGTCAACCACAGTATACAACTTGGTGTCACCCTCAAACTTGCTGAGGGTGTACTTGATCCCTCTGTCAATGTAAGTGACGAAGACTTTAAATAGCATTGATCCCAGTACTGGAACCTGAGGGACACCACTTGTCACTGATATCCATTTAGACATTGAGCCGTTGACCACTACTTTCTGGGTACAATCTCACAACTATGTCCTCATCCATTGAACAGTCCACCTATCTAATCCATATCTTTCCAGCTTGGAGAGAATACTGACAAAACCAGGACAGATATTTTAGGAGACTGTGTCAAAGGCATTACTGAAGTCTAGATTATATCAGCGGCTCTTCCCTTGTCCACTGACACAGTGACGCCATCATAAAAGGCCACTACATTGGTCAGGTGCACAACTTGCCCTTGGTGAAGCCACGCTGGTTGTACCATATCACCTTCCCTCCCTCTCTTCCATGTGCCTTAGTGTAGCTTCCAGAAAGACTGGAAATTTCAGGAAAAATAAGTTATTGACTTTTCTTAAAAGCTGAGCAAATTGTGTTTAAAAACAAACAGACAAATCTTTTAATCATTAAAAAAATATTGTTGAAATAAAACTCAGAAATCTTTTTCTCTGATCTTCATTATTTCTGCACAAGGTTCTCTGTGTTTTTGAAAACAGAGCAGAAAGTAAGCCAGAAAAAAATGTAACTGATGTAATATGCCTTTGCCTTTTTTCTTTCAATATCTGTAAATAATTACAGAAAGAGGAAGAGGGGATGGAGAGTATTCATTTTTTATTTTTCACCTGTGAATGTATTTGCTACTCTATCGCCTCAAAATAACGTACATAGGCAAATTAAGTAGAAAAGACAATGGAAAGAGATATCCGATACAGTGCTTATATGGAAACAGAACACTGATGACAGTATACTTCATTATTTCTTACTGTCTGTACCTCTGTGTAAGAAGTCCCTTCTGTCCCTTCTTGTGCAGCACTTCCTGCAGTTACAGACTGTCATTAACACCAGGGTATGGAATGAAAAGCTGTAAGAAGCCTTGGTGAAAGGGAAAATTTTAGTTGTTGAGGGAGACAAACACACCACAGAGTGAAACAGAAGATTGTAGTGCTTGGAGGTAACAACCTGGTTAAAACAGCCTGCTGTCATCACCAGCTGAATCAAGCTTCCACTTCCTTCTGATTTTCAGCTGCAGCAGCAGCCATACAGAACTAGAAGAGTTTGTGAGGACTGTGTGGGTGGACTTGACTTAGAATAGGATACATAGGGCTAAGAATTTTAATGTAAGGTATGTGACTAAGTCCCTGAACAGATTAGAAAAATCTCAGCCCAATTTGTTTGCAAATAAATAAATAAATAAATATCACATTAATTTGTATTTTTTTAAATGTAATGTAATGCATCTTACTCTATGTTATTGTATTGCTTTGTTTTATTGTATTGTACCGTGCTGTATTGTATTGTATTGTATTTTTAAATGCAGACAATGTATACATTTATCTCAGTTATCTTGAAGTAACTAGAAATGACAGACATTATCCTGATAGCCTATGTATACTACTGGACCATTTGCCTAACTGATAAACTTATGTTCTTGTATTCAAACGGGAAAGATGACAGGAAAACAATAAGGAGAAAAAGTAACAGTAACCATTTTGTAGAAAGATTATGAAGAATTCCTGTATTTACTACAACAATTTAAGAACTTCATTTATGTGTCATAATTTCCACTTCAGGAAACTTCAGGAAAAAATTAGCCTCTTCTTCCCTTCTCCCTTCCCCGAGAAGAAGCGACTTTAATAGGAAAAGAAGAATATATGTTACAAATGTATGTATCAAAAAATGTTATTGCAAATATCCTTGAAGATACTGGTTACTTATTACTTGTTGCCCCATTACATCCTCCTTAACTATAAAAGTGTTCACCAGCAGTTGCAGGCCCACAATTTTCAGAGTTAAAAATGAATGTGGGAAGGAGGTAGAGAGAAAGGTAATATTTGGGAGTATGTAATGTCAAAAGGAAAGACAAACCATAATTCTGCCCTATCATGAATCTCAACAGTGCTACACTATCATGAATAATACATATCCCATCTGATTCCAGGCAAGATGCAGAGTTTTTTGCCTGTCAGGAAAAAATACCATGGTTCTGAGCCAAGCTATATTCAGCGAAGACAGAAACTCTTTATCAGCGTGGCAAAATTCTGGGTTTAGCGTAATCAAAGTAAAGATATGTTTTATAATTAAGGAAAGTAGTTGTTTATTATTATGCAGTTAATGCAGGAAAGGTACAAAGGAACTTGACAACAGTGATTTGTCAAATGCGTCTTACGATAGATAAATGATTATTTTGATAACTTCCTTAACTGGAGCATTTCAGTGTCAGTGTGTTACTTTTTGAAATTGAATGGGGCATTTTGTTTGCTCAATTTGAAATTATTTTCTATGTGAAATATAGTTTGTACTATCCAGAAGGTCAATATTAAACAGAATCAGTCGTCTTTTGCCTAAATGCATTTTTCTGATGATTAATAATTATTTTATGTACATATGGGAAATTCTAAGAAACTTCTCTTTTATTACAGCATCCAAAGGAAAAAGGATTAGAAACCACAGGCTTTTATGAAAATAGAAAGGCTGATTTTTGCTTGTTTAAAATTTATTAAAAAATAGAATCATAATAACAGAGGTCAAGTATTTATTGATCTTTTGTACCGTTTACACTTTCCAAGGTTCAGGGAAAATCATTGAGATTAGCTAGTTGCCTGTTTGGTCAGAGAGTAAATAATGTTAATTTCCAAGAACTACCCAGCAAAAAAAAACCCCAAATATTAAAATGAAAACATCCTCAGGGAATGACAGTGCTGGCACAAAATCTGTCCTGGGGTAATCAACTGCATAAATGTAGCTAAACATGTGCCATCTGTGAAAGAGTTTGCCCAGCAAAATCAGCAGCATTTCTTATACAACATATCCAATTGCTTTGGAATGAGGTTCTGTGCAGGTAAATGCATAATATCTGAAACTCTTGCCAACATGTTGTACTGAAATGACTGAAACAGATTGCATTTTGTGTAGTGAGGATTACTGCAGAAACTGTTAAAAAGAGAAAGTTCTAGGACCTTATTCCATTGTCCAAGTGACTTGTTTACTCATGAGCAGATGGTATTGCAATGGTATTGCAACCACAGGGTACCTCATCTGATACCTTTGTTGCCCTAATAAGTAACAGAAAGAAACAGCAACAGGTTTCTATCTTGTTAACACAGCAGGATGTACAGACTGGTGATGAAAGCTGCCAAGTGCCAAAGGTAACAAACTAGATGGATGCACTGGGAGCACAGCAAACTCATCTGCCTGATTATTTTCAGAGCTCTGATCTTCCTTGCATTGCCACTTGACACGTAAAGCCTATGCTTTTATTCTAACAGGTTTACTGATTTACAATATTTCTTTGTGTACTTCTCTTCCCTGAAAGCAGCCTTGATTTTTAACCTGAGACTTTGTTTCTCTACTGTAGTATCTGTTTGCTCATTGATTTTTGGTTTGTTTGCTTGCTTCTTTTGCTTTCTCAGGGATAAATAGTATATGTGGCTCAGATGTGGGCCACAAGTTATGGGAATCAGCGTACCCATGTCTTGAATTCTTTGAAATACTACAACAAAAAGAGTGGTAATATTTGTGGCACAAATACATATAGGTGCAAGGATACTACTCTGTCATTCCCCTTGATGGCCTTCATGGACAGATCTGTGCCTCTGCATTGCTGCTGTACTGCTTTGGGATCTGCCTTCCTTTAGTCTCAGTAGCTGGGAAGGTGGAACAGGTTACTTACAGATGAAAGTAACCTTGATGTCATGTGCTATTCCTATAACACTCCATTTCCTCTCTTACAGGAGGTGGAAGTGACCTTGGCTTGCTGGAGCCAGTTGGAACTGGTTGGAGGCATTCAGAGACAGTTGGAGCCCTGTCTTCCCCTCTCCCATGCACTGGTGACAGTCACCTCCTGGAGTGAGCTGCTGCTTGCTAGTGGCATTGGCCATCATGACAGGCCCTGGAAAGAAGGAACAATGGCCCTTTCTTTGAGGGGGTGGGGAGTCACCTGTTGCCTCCTCCACAAGGCCCCAAGAAGGCAGACAGTGGTGGAGAAGCTTGAGGAGAGAGACACCCCCAGAGACCCAAGCACGACCTTGAGCTGAGGGGGACAACACCCACCTCAGGCAGCCTGTTTCTCCCACTGGGGGCTGCAGGGCACGTACTGTAGCTGTGAACAGTGAGATGGGATGGATGGGAGCAATACTGGAGAGGAGGGACGGGTTTCTTGTTAGTGCCTTCTAGACTCTGAAATGAATGATGCTTTCTGTATTGGTTAGTTAATTCAGGCTCTTACGCTGATAAAACATTAACTGGGCTAAAAATAGATTCATAACTCACCTATATGCAGTGTTCCTTGTGTCCAGAACAAGGTTTAGAGTGTAGCAGTTGCTTCTGGAACTCTATTGAGTGCTACATTGCTTAGAACCAGCTTACAGCTGGTCCAAAGAAATAGAAATGCTGGAACACCTGTGATGTGAATGCCCTCAACATTACCAGTTTTTCTTAACATAGTAACTTGTGTTTGTTTGTATTACCCGTTCCTGTAAAGATTTGTGAGGCAGCAATATCTGAAGCACAGCAGCCTCCCAAAACTAGTAAAGTATATTTGCCTTGATACCTTATCTTGTCCCCTTAATATACAATAGTAAAGTGTTTAACAGGAACAAAATGCAAATGAATTTATCCAGCTAGTGTCTACAAATAACTGAGTTTACATACTTACTGCTTACATCATGCTTACCTTTGTCCAAAAGCAACTAACAATCTGTATGACTATTTTGATGTGTTCTCTAGCATCCATGTGTAGAAAGGATCTAACAAGTGTAAAGCAATATGTAATTTGTGTCAACACAGATGTCTAGAAGTGTCAACATAATCATTCGTGTGATTATTTATTGCAATTGCTTTGTGACTGCTCAAATATAATTGAGCCAGACATATTTCAGTATTCTGCAGCTTTCTGCTCAGCAAATAAACAGGTACAGCACAGCCTGTGGCAGTGTTTGCTTTCTTCTGTCAACTTGTCAGTATCTCTGCTTTGAAGGTACATCACTGAAGTCTTGTTTTCTCTGACAATTCTGTAAAAGGCAGTTTCATTATTATTTTCCTTTTAAAAAAAAAAATTAAAACAGCAGTAATCAAAATGTAAGGAAAACAAATTCTGTCAACTGTGAAAATAAGAATACTCTCAAATGCACAGTCTTCCCTAGAGAAATTTCAAGTGCTGAAACTGTGCTGAAATTACGGTATGCATCAAGGGGGAATATTTAGTTGTTTTAACAATAAAACTGTATTTCAGAAGTAGAGATGTGTAAGCATGTCCAGTTTTGCATGTTATGTAACTCAGGAACAGCGGTGTTGTCACCAGTAGTGATAGTACAGTGGATGAAAAGTTCTAAAAATATTAATATTCATCAGGTCCATAAAACTTTGACTATAATCAAAATTGTGATGTGTAACACTTCAATGTGTGCATCTGATAAGGTAGATTGCTGACATCTCCCTGGCCCTAGATGGCACTGTTTGAATTAAGTTGCCCTAAGAAGCCTCCCCCACACTCCTTGAGAAACTTAAAAAAAAAAAAAAAGTATTCTAAAAGAAATTAATAGCAGAGCTGATATTTTCTATCTAATTAGTATTACTGAAGAAATCAGAAGCAGCACTGACATTTCAGTTCCAATATTTGTGACTGCTTTTTAAAAAAGTAAAATTTGAGTCTAGACTTAACTTTCATTCATTTATTTGTTTTTTTACTGAAGAACATTCAACATTCACAAATTCCAGCCATCTCTGCTTTTATTCCCGCTTGTGTTTGTATAGTCACACTTTTGGAGCTTACTGACATCAGTGCTTGATTTTCCATAACAGCACACAGGGTCTTTATTTTTGCAGTATTACTCAAATGATAGTCTTTTCTACAAGACTTGTTAGCGTTTACTGATATTTCTCTCTATATAGTTCTATATAGAGAATAGATAATAGAATAGAGTTTAATATGTTTAACATTAATACGTTTAGTATTTTTTTAAATGAAGACAATTTATTAAAGAATATAGATTTTACACAATCAAAGAGATTCCACAGAAAAAGTGTATTTTGGCAATTATTTCCATTAGAGAAACTTACACAGTGTTGTGACATACAGTCTTTCTCCAGTATCCATGATAACTGCACATAGCTGGCAGATAAGATACAGTTTTTACTGGAGATCTCTGTCCTTCTGGAGAGGGAAGTGGAACCAAAAGAAATGCCTTAGGGATACCCAGATAGACTGCGATGCTATATTTAGATAACTGAATCAGATCCCTGTGTGGCTGGTAAGTGACATTGCTGTCTAGGACTCACTGATCATATTAATTGGATTTCCAGGGCATAATTCATTTCATAAACATCAGTCAGTAACAATTTGTCCACAATAAAAGCATATTCAAGTACCAAGCATCCAAAAATTTTCACAAAGTTGGAAGATACAGCGTGGATTTTATGGGATATCTGAGGAAGAGAGAAGACAAGAATAATAAAGACCAGCCTCTGTTCTTTGCCAGCTGCCAAACTGACAAATGCCTCTTTTGGAGATAGTGTTAGAAGTCAGATAAAACATGTGAAGTTGGAGGAAGGGAATAAATCACATAAATAAAAATGAAACTCTGCATCTGACAAAAAAATGTCTGCAACGCAACACTTCCCAGTCATAACTGATTCTGTTAGTGAAGTAGGAGGTCATACCTAGAGACTTCTAGCCTTTCAGTGGTCAAGAAAAAAAGAAAAAGAAGTTTCCTTCACGAGAGGAAAAACACTAGCATCCGCAATATGAATTTTCTCCTCAGGAAAGCATGATTTTTAATGCAAAAGAAAGACAGGGAGCAGCTGTAGGATTGTTTAACATTCCAAACTTGACTTGCCCACTTCTGAGTGTCTGTTCTAAGTGAATATTTAGTAGTGCAGCTGGAATTGTTACTTATTGGAGAAATCTACTTTGCATTGAGCATCTTACTTTCCTAGAAAAGTATCTCACAGCTTCCTACTCAATTTATCCATTATCAGATCTCAAATTTCCTCAGAGTTCTTTTCTTTCTTTTTTTTTTTATTTGATTTTCTTTACTGCTCTGCCCTTCATTTCACTCTCTCATTTTCTTGCCTTCTTCTTCCCATGTTCTCTTCCCCTTTCCTTGCTCTCCCATCCATTCACTTTTTGACTGTTCTGAATAATTACTTTTGAAATACTAAAACAAAAATTATGGAAAACATACTTAAGTAAATATCAACCATTAATCTATAGAAACTATAGAGGAAGGATAATGTTTTAGAGAGACAATTATAGAATCTTTTGAGTTGGAAGGGACTCTTAAAGGTCATCTAGTCCAACTCCGATGCAATGAACAGAGACATCTGCAGAGCCTGGTCCAACCTGATCTTGAATGTCTCCAGGTACATGGCTTCCATCATGTCTCTGGGCAACCTGTTCCAGTGCCTCACCACCCTTATTTGTTAAAAAACTTCTTCCTTATATCCAGTCTAAACTGTGGCCAGCAGAGCAGGGGCAGTGATTGTCCCTCTCTACTCTGCCCTCATGAAGCCCCATCTGGAGTACTGTGTCCAGGTCTGGAACCCCAACATAGGAAAGATGCACTACTAAATATTTGGAAAGGCTGTGCTCCATCCTTACATCCCCCAGCTGGTACTGATAGCAGGGATTTGCCATGACCCAGGTGCAACCCCTTGTACTTGGGTTTATTGAACCTTAAGAGGATCACTAGGGCTCACTGCTCGAGCCTGTCTAGGTCTCTTTGAATAGCATCCCATCCATCAGTCATGCCAGCCATACCACAGAGCTTGGTGTCATCAGCAAACTTCTGAGGATGCACTCAATTCCACTGTCAAAGCCATTGAGGAAGCTGTGAAGGAGCACAAGAGCACACATATTTATGTGCGTGCAAATAGAATCTCATAGTTAGAAAAATAATCCAAAATAGTTGCTGTAGACGCAGACTGCACCAAAAATTACTGATTTTAGGCATGTGAAAATAAAGCATTTTCCTTAGCAGAGAAGTAATAATGGTGATGGAAGCAGATAGGATATAAAAATCTAGTGGAAGCAGCAAGGTCTGAAATGTCAAATGAATAAATAACTTATCAAAAGGTTATTTTTAGAGGGGCATAAAGGAAAAATAAGAGCCAAACCTGCATCAAAATATTTTTGCAAACAGTCTTAATTAGCACTATATCACAGTTAACTTACCTCATTGTGTTTATATTCCTAATGGTTCCTGAATGCTAGCCTCTTATATATATTTCCAACAATAAGAACTTATTGTCATAAATATAATTGTATTTATAATGAGTCATGAAAATCAGCAATTAAGCACTTTAATTTCTATTTCAATTTAATCCAGTTTATACAGATGAGACTGGTGCTTCATCTCTAGTTTTAGAAATAAGACTTACTGCAAAAGCCATATAAAAATAACTCAGAGAGGCAGAGACCCTAATGTAGCAATGACCTTAGTAGTGGATATCAATGATACTATCTAATGAAAGGAAAAAAATGTTAAAAATTGTTGATCTCCTTATACTATTATTTTTATTTTCAAGAGAGTATACTTACAAAGCTATACTCTAACCATCCTTGCTTTGTTTTGGGAAGCTTGTGTACAAAAATAACAGAAGTGCTAGATGCTTCATGTTACTGAGCTCTTATTGTTGCTGAAGATGATTCAGATTCAACTGCTGAGACAATATGTTTAATAAATGTTTGGCAACTCAACCAAAATATATTACTTGTTTGATATTATACTTCTGTTAGTGTGTTCAACTTCAATATTATTGATATTTCAGATATTGATATTTCAATTGATATTCATATATCAGTTTCGTGTATCTATCACATACTGAATGGGTGTATATTAAAATTAAAATTGAAATTTTAATATTAAATGCAATTTACAAATTTAAAATACTGCATTCAAATATTAAACAGGCTTTTTTTTTTTTCAACAATATATGAGGATTAACAAAGTAACAAAAATGTCTTTATGCCATAATCTACACTTCAAACCTACTGAAAAAAAGCAGGATCTTCATAGGGAACTTCAGGTATCTCTTCCAGAATTTGTTGCGCTCATCTTCTGCATTGTATTTTGTTCTGTGTAGTACTACAACAACAGGCACAATAAGATTTTAATTTTAGAACTTTTCCCAGGAGCTATCTTTCAAATACTCTTAATAACTTTCACAAAATTCTCTACCTTAATGTAGAAAAGATACATGTAACTTCACAGATAGTAGTGTTTTGTGAAGCAGAATCATGGTATGTAGAAAACAAGATCAATTGCTATTTGCTATGAATTACTTTAAGAGGGCCTTGCCTTTCCAATCCCTGCTGGCTATTCTTTTCATTTGTGCAGGAAAAATTTCATCGTAAAAATAGGGTGGTACTTGGTGCAAATTGAGAATTTGATGCATGATTATAACCTACCAATTAATCAGATTGGAAATACAAAAATATCAACTTATGTAATCTTGCTTCATGGATTACTCTGCTGTTTACTTAGTTTGTTGATTGCTTAATTTGTGTGTGGGGCAGTGTGAGAGGTATTGGAAGGACCTTTTCCACGTGCACTTTATGAATCATCTTCATGGGAAAATTAATTTTAGTACTTTGGAGCTGGGATATAGGAATATCTGTCATGACTACTCTCTAAACTACATATCTATGTGCTGTGAGTATGGAATGTTAATCTGAAATCTGTATATTTTCTGAGTAAATTTATGTTTTAAAGTTTGATTGATATAATCGACCAAATGCTGCACTTTGTCAGAGCCAAAAGACTCCAGTAACAAAAGTGAATTTTGCTGCAGGGTGAGACTAGAATGCAAGCAATTGAAACTACTTATTTTCTCATATCACTGATTTGTTGCTGTGTGGGTTGGTTTGCTTGTTTTTGTTTGTTTGTTTGTTTTTCCATTTGATCAAGTTCATGGGTATCTGTAGTCACACTGAAAAAGCAATAGTGTAACAAAATAAATATTTTGTGTCTGTGTATATGTAGGAGGAATTTCTGTTGTACATTGGGAAGTTACTTCATATAGTAGTTTGAAATTAGAAAACATAACTATAACATACAGGAATCAAAGTTTCATAGCTAATGAACTCAATAAATCAAAGGTCTTTTTAATAATCTCTTTAAAAAATTTTCTAATACAACTGTCTACTTGTAGTCTATGAGTCTTCATGTCTGAAACCTCTTCAATGAGTATACTGTAACGTCTTTAAAATAAATTTTTATCTTCCTTTTTTTTTTTTTTTTTTTTTTGTAAAATACCTCAAATCCTGGATTTTTGGTTCATAGAAAGATAATAAATGTATGCAAGGTAGAAGTTTATCAGTACATAGAGGGATACAAAATTTCACATTGTTGCAAAGCCTTTTTCTTTCAGAATTATATGGAAGTTGCATTCCCCTTCTATTCAGTCTGAGTGATTAAGCAGCTTAAATAAGAACTTTAGGTTTGTGTAAAAGTGCTATTTCACATAAATACATTTAAGACAGCTTTATTCTGCACTAGAGATGTTTGTAGTTCTTATACATTTCTTATTTGAAGAACATCACCATGTCCTCTAATCTTAAGTCTAATTGATAATTTTGTAGTCTAAATTTGCATTTTAATTATTGACTGAATTCATAGTTTGACAACACTTAATAAAGACCCACATACATCCAGCTGATTTGTCAGATTTTAAAATATGGAGGATGATAGCCTCAAAATTCACAGCTATTTGTCTCCAGATGCTGATTCATCATACGCTAACGTAGGCATCTAAGTTAATGGAGACAAAGAACTGTTTATCTCTTTTGCCCATGAAGTAAAGTATGAGTAGCTCAGACTTGGAGCAATAAAACTGAGGGGAGTTGGCTGCAGGCAGAGGCTGCTGCTGCTTGGAGACGTGTAAGCTATCAGTCAGCTGGTGGTGAGCCTTCTCTTCTTCAGACTCAACAATCCCATCTCCCTCAGACGCTTCTCATAAGGCCTGTGCTCCAGACCCCTCACCAGCTTTGTCACACTCCTCTGAACATGCTCCAAGGCCTCCATGTCTTTCTTGCAGTGAGGGGCCCAAAACTGGACACAGTACTCGAGGTGCGGCCTCACCGGGGCTGAGTACAGAGGGACAATGACTTCCCTACTCCTGCTGGCAACACTATTTCTAATGCAAGCCAGGATGCCATTGGCCTTCTTGGCCACCTGGGCACACTGCTGGCTCATGCTTTGCTGAGCATCGACCAACACCCCCAGGTCCGTTTCCTCCACACAGTCTTCCAAACACTCTGCCCCAAGCCTGTAGCATTGCCTGGGGTTGTTGTGGCCAAAGTGCAGGACCCTGTACTTGGTCTTGTTGAACCTCATCCCACTGGCTTCAGCCCAGCGATCCAGCCTGTCCAGATCTCTCTGTAGGGCCTCTCTACCCCCAGGCAGATTGACACTTCCTGCCAGCTTGGTGTCATCTGCAAATTTGTTTCCCTCCTTTTTTTTTTTCTTATTAAACTGCCTTTCTCTCAACGCATGAGTTTGACATTTCCCCTCATTTTCTCCCCCATTCCACTGTTGGAGCAAGAAAATGGCTGTTTGGTGCTCAGCTGCCTGGCAGGTAAAACCACAGCAGCCCATTTCTTTAACAGGCCATTGCCACAGATAGCTAAGATGGGTGTACTGTAGTTGTATAACACAAATAGGCACCTCCAGGAGGCAACTACATCATCTTAAAACTGACCAGTAAATTTGATCAGATGACTCACTTTTAAAGGTGTCTCCAGTGACCATAAATGTAGGCATGGATGAATAGCCTTGATTTAGCAACTGAAATACTTACCTATAGAGCATATGAAAACAAGTAAATTAATCACATACATAATCTGATGTCATATGTAAACTTCAAGCTCTTAGAACATGATAAATAAGGGTAATCTTTATGCAGACTAGCACTGTGAACAGTAGGTAGAGTGCATTCCCTGAAGAAAATCCTAACTGGAACACAGATACAATAATTCTTGCATTTTTCTCCACCTAATCCTCTTAAACCTTAGACAGAATGATATGAAACATCAAAGAAACTTTGCCTGGAAAATTTGTATTTCTGATGTATCAGAATGACCATTTGGGGTGTATAAGCAGAATATCAGTAATAAGTATTTCATAGAATCATAGAGTAACCAAATCTGGAAAAGTCTGCCAGATCATCTGGCAGCCCAACTGTCTACCTACCACCAATATCTCCCTACAAAACCATGTCCCTTAGTACCACATCTAAACGTTTCTTGAGCACCTCCAGGGACGGTGACTCCACTACGTCACTGGGCAGCCTGTTCCAGAAGCAGTATTTCCTAATATTCAACCTGAACCTCCCAAAAGAAGTTTTCTTAAGATATTTAAGTTAGATCAGGAATCTGCTACCTCTGTGCCCCTTGTCTGATCCCTAGATTTGAAACAATATCATCCATTTTGAAAGCTACTGTCAACGGTTTATGGGCGTTCGGCCCAGTTCCGTGACGAAGGGGACGGGGGATCCACGGGCCCACGTCCCGGGAAAAGGGGAAAGGGGAAAAGGGTAGGGAGATGGCCCTGAGAGCAAAGAACAGCGGCAACAATCTGAGGAGAAACAAACTAATTTACTAAATAAAATATCGGAATGCAAAACAACACACTATAATACAATATAATTACAATTTAAGCTGATAAATCCAATATAGAGAGAGAGAATGTCCCAAAATCAAGGTAGGCCTTACTCTACTACTGACGATAAGACGGCTGGAGAGCGAGGTGCTGCCAAGACAAGAGACGGGCGGAAAAGGGGCGAGGTCTCGTGATCTGCAAGTTTTTATACTGCGAGCTTTTATCTTTTCCCTCCGGCTGGAAAATGGTAACAGAGGAGCAAAGTACCATGGGGAATGTAGTAGTCCTTCTCTTCTGAGAACCAGGAACATTCACTACATGATGTTATGATGTGGAGTACCAATAACCGAAAATCATAAAACCATGACACTCTCTAGTGAATGGTGTATTTGCATCTGGGTCTTTGTACGCTTTGTAATATAGTTGTAAACAAGTTTTGCAAGTTTGTGGGAAGGAACTCTTCAAATATAATGAAATAACAAAATGAAAGTATGAGATTTTGTATAGAGGTGCCTCATTTCAGAGGTTGTCTCCTTTCATCGAAACAGTGTTTTCAACAGTATTGCTACTCTGATGACCAAATATCCCTTGTTTCTGGATCTTCCTATAGCATTATGATACTGTCATCTTCTACTTCACCATTCCAGATACAGGTGCAGAAATAAAAGAGAAAAAAGAAGCAAACAAACAAAGACCCTCTTAAGTATGAGATCTGTCAGTAGCGTCAGTTAAAATCATAGTCCCTGCAGCTCATCCCATCAGATCTGTACTCAGGGCAGGAGTTAAATAACTGTTATTATGTACTCCTGTCTCATTTCTAGCATGGGAGACCACTTCATCCTTTTTTTGTTTAGACCCTGAAGACATCACCTCAGCTGTAGTTGTAAGGTGATTTTGACATTGATGCTCTCAGGGGACTGTGGGGATTCCAAGCACTCTCAGATACAGCCCTGGGATGTCCATTATTCTTTCTTGGTTTCCCACACATCAGGATCATATCCTGTCCTACTCTGACCTCACTCATGTCAGTGTGTCCGTATTGATATATACATGCAGAGTGGGAGGTGACTATCAGTAGAGAACTTGTTTCTGGAGTGAGAAACATATGCACAACTTAACGTATTGGGTGTCACAGGTTCTGTATATCCTCTGCAGAGTACATTTAAATGTTTAATTCAGATGCTGACAGACAAAATTTTAGCTTTGCTTCATATTAATAAATGTCTCAGGGAGTTGTCCTTTGTCCTGGGAAATAAATCAGAAACTAATATATATTTAACTTACTTCAGTTTAACTACATAACATTTTAGTGCCTGAAGATTCATAAACTATGAAAGTACCTATCCTGAAATTGTATGTGAGAAATTAGGGACTCAGATTAGTGTGTTTCTATGTTAGGTGTATACCAGAAAGAATCTTTTCACAATCAAAAGCAACAGAATGTATAAATATTTTAATCAGAAAACTATGTTTAGTGTAACTATCCTGACAGTACAGATGTGTGACTGAGTCATTTTAAACTCTAAGTGCTCATCGCTGTTAAATCTACAAACTCTTTCCTACTTTCATAACTAATCAAGCTGACATTTTATGTTTGAGCTCTATGCAAATATGAAGTCTAGCTGCTGACTCTTTTGAAAGTGTAATAACTGTTTGTGTGGTAAAATATCACAGTGTGCTGAAAGATATTCATGCTGTATATCATGTTTTCAAAACTGAAATTAATGGTCACATAACATACATAAGAGGGATAAAGTGTCAGAATAGATTTAAAAAAAAAACAGATCTGTGCACAATACTAGTTGAAATAAAGCTTTTTAGCTTGACTGTATTAGTAAGAGTATTATTATATCAGTATTTCAGATATAATAAAACCAGTTTCATTCACACTGCAAAAATTTGGTTTAATTCCTACTGTACTAGAATAAATGTAATCATGAAATAGAATAATACCTAGTAAAAGTGTTTGATAGATCTCCTATGTCTAATAACATTCTGAATCTTAAATATTTTATATAATTTGCATAGTCAGGCCACAGCTATTTTTTACTCCTTTATCTTTTAATCTAAAGAGCAGAGAAAATCCTTACCTGTACTGTAGTTGTTCTATCTCAAAATTGCAGTAATAGATATTTTTCAAGAGTGAAGTAATTTTAAGAGATCCATGTTTTGGATATAAACTTGTCTTATGATTAATGACTTACCTAACGTCATCTGTGAGACTTTTTCTTGATTCGTACATGACATGCACCATACTGATGTCTGTCATTCTAGACTTTATTCTGAAGATAAACTGACCAGTCCCTTAACTTGATAACATTTCACCTAAATAACCCTCTACATGTATTTAGTAAATTTAAATACAACTGCAGTTCTTTTAGTGACTGTTCTTTTCCACTGAGCCTTTTTTCCCCTATTTTTTCTTCTAAAAAAAAAAAAATTGACAAAGTAATTATACTGTGTAGAAAAGAAAATTTATGACTATGAGAATGATTTAATGTAGAGGACTATAAGCAAAGAATAAGAGTAGAGATCTTTCAAATGGGAAACACAGGATGCAGCTGGAGGTATATACAGGATGTTCAGGCATAGGATGTGTCATGGTTTTATGATTTTCGGTTATTGGTACTCCACATCATAACATCATGTAGTGAATGTACCTGGT